>NC_060179.1:62910953-63145953 GCF_021184085.1 Oncorhynchus gorbuscha | reverse complement strand
CACCATCCCAGCCCCAATCAGTCACTGTAGCCCCAAGACAAACTGCTTCATAGGCCCGCCTGGCCAACTTACTATTCAGACCAGCTTTACTCATGTATAATACACATATATAATATGATTTTATCTCAACACTTCTTCCTTCTCAATGGAACCCCCCTCATGTCTAACGTCATCACTGTTCCAACTGTCACTGGTCTGAATGCCCTCCAGTCAAACAGCATTCTCATAACTCAACACAGACTAAATGTGACAAGTTGCCTCCAGCTCTACAGTAAGGGCTGTTATTTATGGCTATGAAGAATTTGTTCTCATTGACTTACCTGCTTTAAAGGAAGGTTAGGTTGATCAATCTTGTTTATAAGTCTCTCTCTCGCTGTCTACCTTTCTTTCTCACTCTCACCCTTTCTCTTTATTCTGTTTCTTCTTCCAGTAGGACGACCCAAAAAGGTCAAGCCAGGGGCCAATAGTTCCTCAACAACATCAGAGAGTGTAACCAGTGGTAACACTTCCTCGTTAAGCTGGCCAGCAAAGAGACTTCCAGTGGACTTCTTCCTTTTCAACGGGACGTCTCGTAAAACCCACCGAGGGGGTCACCAGCGAGACTTGGGGGTGTTCCACCGCCCCGCCACACACCCCTTTGCCCCTCCTGCTCCCCTCAAGGGCATCTTCCGTTCCCCATTCGAGATCGACTCCTTCAGTAGCATCGCCAACGGTTACGCTGGAGCCTTCGGTACCGGAACCCAACGGCCTGTAACCACGGTTATGCCTCTGGGGCTGAGGGACTCTGTCACCATGACAACAGCACCCTCCAACAGGAAGTCGAGTGACAGAGACAGAAAACAGTTCCTGGTGAAGCTGGATCACGAGGGTGTGACGTCGCCCAAAACCAAGAATGGGAAAGCTCTGCTGCGTCTGGGGGGTGGCAGGGTGCACAAGGGTCCCTCTGCAGGGGTGGCGGGTGCACCCCTGAGGTACATCCACCCTGCTCTGGTAGTGAAGGACAGGAAGAAAGGAGGAGGAGAGAGTGGAGTGTCCAGGTCTGAGCTGCTCCTGAAGGGGGCCCCAGCCCTCAGAAAAGGGCTCCCCTCATCTGGTTTAGGGGGTCTGGGGGGAGAGTTTGGAGCTCTGGACTGCCCCAGCGACTGCCCCAGCTCTTACTCTGAGCTGGATGAGGATGATGATGATGATGATGATGGAGATGAAGACGTAGCTCGGAGGAGAGCAGCAGCAGCAGGTGCGGGACGTTTCCTCTCCCGTCTCTCCGTCTGCTCCTCGTCCTCCTCCTCTTCTTCCTCCTCCGGCTCCCTCTCTTCCTCCTCCCTCTGTTCTTCCGACAATGACTCCTCCTACTCCTCAGATGAAGAAGGGTCTTCATCCCTCCTTCTCCACAGAGCGCTGCTCCAGCAGCAGAAACACAAACACAGGCAGAGCTTGACCTCTAACCGCTTAACCCCTGACCCCTCCACTAACCCCAAACCTAACGCCGCCTCCTCAGCCTCTGCCCAACCACACGCCTATGTTGCCAAGGCAGCCATGACCATCACCGGAGGTTCAAAGGTGAGAGGAAGTGACAGAGGAGAGGACAGGAAAGAGTACACATCAAAGGGAAGGACTAATAGTAGCAGTAGCGCAGCCAAAAACCAAACCAAGAGGAGAGATGGTTCCGGCTCCAATACACACATTGCGATTCCCAACACACACACTTCGACCCCCAACACCCCAGCCTCCCAGCCCAAACCTCCCAAGGACCACCCAGCAGCCAAGAGGCAGAGGATGTTGTCACCGGACCCCCATCCCAATATGTCCGCCCTCCTGCCGGGTCGCCAGCTGTGGAAGTGGTCTGGAAACCCCACGCAGGTGAGACACACAGAGTCAAAGTAGAGGCCATTATAATCTGTCCTATAACCTGGTATGTAGGAGGCTTGATGGTTAACACAGTCTGAAATAGATTTATTGAGCAAGGTCTTATTAAGTTGACTTTTTGAGTAAGATCACTACATTTGTGACCGACTGCCTCGATTCGGTATTACATGGCAACATTTTACATTTGACTTTTTTAAATTGAACCTTTATTTAACTAGGCAAGTCAGTTAAGAACACATTCTTATGGCCTCCCAGGTGGCGCAATGGTTAAGGGCGCAATGGTTAAGGGCACTGTACTGCAGCGCCAGCTGTGCCACCAGAGACTCTGGGTTCGTGCCCAGGCTCTGTCATAACCGGTCGTGACCGGGATGTCTGTGGGGCGATGCACAATTGGCCTAGCGTCGTCTAGGTTAGGGAGGGTTTGGCCGGTAGGGAAATCCTTGTCTCATTGCACACCAGTGACTCCTGTGGTGGGCTGGGTGCAGTGTGAGCTAACCAAGGTTGCCAGGTGCACAGTGTTTCCTCTGACACATTGGTGCGGCTGGCTTCCGGGTTGGATAGCGGTGTGTTAAGAAGCAGTGCGGCTTGGTTGGGTTGTGTATCGGAGGACACATGACTTTCAACCTTCGTCTCTCCTGAGCCTGTATGGGACTTATAGCAATGAGACAAGATAGTAGCTACTAAACAATTGGATACCATGAAATTGGGTAAAAAAAAAGAACAAATTCTTATTTACAATGACGGCCTACCGTCATTAAATTGTTCAATTGTGTTTTTTACGTTGGGGTCTAGTGGAGAGCTCTACACCTTGTCTACATCGTTCACACCATCGCCTTAGCCCCACCCATCTTTTTAAGGATTCACATGTGAGGCCATGTGCTAAACAGGGTGAGTAAGGTAGTGTAGTAAACAACCATTGATTTCAAGACTAAAAGTGGTTTACAATAAGAAAACACCAGGTAAAAATACACTTTATCTAGTTCTTGGCCTGTATCCTAATCTGACTTTCAGATAAAAATATTTCATAAATTATTTTATAATTATTAGATGATGCTTACCCAGACACTTGTCTCAATTGATGGGTAGTGTGAAAGAAATCCTATAACCACATCTAGCTATGTGAATGGTCACTATTGTCTAGATGTTCAGGAAATACAATAGATGACCGTAATCACCCCCAGACACACCTGGCTGGGGGTGAGTACCACCGGATTGTCTTAGCTAGCCTCCAAGCATGACATGCTGGAGTATGAATCTGCAAGTAGCTAAAGCTAACCAACTAGGTTCAATGTTAGCTAGCTAGGCTATAACTAGATTATTGAGGTATGAAATAATATTACTATGTAGATCATACCAGCAAGCTAATGATCGCTAGCTAGCTAACAGTATGCTTTAACTTGCAATGTTAACTACTTTCTGACAAAATGAGAAACTTATGATATCTGAACATGTACCCGTATACATGGATGAATGCTTCATGGCAGAGTGTCTGTTCCATTTGGCTTGTAGCTACGGCTTGTTTGGCCCATTGTTGTGTCAAGTCACTCCGGTTCACACTGACCGTGTGCAAAAGTATTCCATCACAACTTTTTCCCACTGATCTTTGTTGATAGCTCCTGCTAAATTCTCGGCAGCAATGTTGTTGAAAGCAGTAGCAACACTTTTGTAGCTCTCCATGGCTAACGTTATATCTTTCAAAAAAGCAACGGTAGCAGGGATTATTTACATTTACGTGCTACATGGCAGACCAATCCGAACTCATCTCTCAGCATGTCCAGCCCATCCATTATCTCAGACAATCATGGCTAGCGGGAAGGTTCCTGTCTTTTTCTGTCACTAAACTAACTAGGCTCGTAATTTAACAATTGTATTCACATTTAGAGATTGCATGCAAGTTTGATATTAAGGCACATGAAAGTTCACATGTTCCAGAAGGCATTTCTACCCAAAAACTCATTTTGAAAAATGAAAATGTTCAAATCCCTCTCCTGTGAAGTAGTGATGTGCGACATACACCTAGCTTCTTGAAACGGGTCACATTATAGATACAAGCTACAGAAAAACCAGGGCCCTCTAAATACACTGAAGCAGTGCTATTCAATGTCGGGGTCGGGAGGAATTGCAGTGGTGTCGCCAAATTTTAAAATATTTACATTTTGAGGGGGAACTCAAAATTAAGAGTACAGATTTATATTAATTTATGCGACAAACGTTATTGAAAATTGTATTGTATTTTTTGTATTTTTATTTTGTAATTTTTGGGTTCTTAATTTTGATAGGATAGCTGAAAATGTAATGAATTGAAGGTTATTTGTTGATGTGAAAATCAAAGTTGACCAATTTTAAGGTTTTGTCATTAGATTTGGGGTGGGTTGGGGTCCCAGAAGTTCTGGCAAAAAAAACATGATTCTTGCAGAAAAGGTTTTAGTACCACTGCTTTAAAGGATCTGGCCATAACCATTTTGCCATCATAGAAGTTTGGTTCCATGTTCTTACCTGGACTTCCTCCTAACGTCCCCCCTCTTTCTCTCCCTACAGAGGCGTGGTCTGAAGGGTAAGGCCCGTAAGTTGTTCTACAAGGCGATCGTACGTGGAGGTGAGACGGTGCATGTGGGGGACTGTGCTGTATTCCTGTCCCCCGGTCGGCCCCAGCTGCCCTATGTGGGGCGAGTGGAGAGCCTCTGGGAGTCCTGGTCCTCCAGCATGGTGGTCAGGGTCAAGTGGTTCTACCATCCCGAGGAAACACGCCTGGGGAAGAGGCACCACGACAGAAAGGTACGATGGAAAATCATTCAACAACTTGATCAACTTTTTGAACAAATGATCAACAAATAATCAAATGAAATCTATTTCTCCATGGGATTAAGGAAGTGGCTCTTTATTTATCTTTTGATTTTCAATTTATCCCCCCTCTACCCAGCATGCTTTGTACCAATCAAGCCACGAGGATGAGAATGACGTCCAGACCATCTCACACCGCTGTCAGGTGGTCAACCGTGCCGAGTACGAGCACCTGATTCGCAGACGCAAGTCAGGGGGCGGAGCTCAGGACCTGTTCTACCTGGCCGGAACCTACGAACCAACCACAGGCCAGCTAGTCAGCGCCGAAGGCGTGGCCATCGTCCCCTAGCAACAACTATGGAGTGTAAACAAAACAAAGCCTTCAAGATGGCTGCCTCATCTCATAGGGCTGGACCGAGCTACTGGCGCTGGTGTCAGTGAAGCATGGTTCTGTCCAGAACTAGAGAGTCCAGAAAGGAGGATCTTCCTTGTTCTGGTTCTAGTTCTTGCTGGTTCTGGATCTTGGTTCTTGGTCTTATTTGGGTGTGGACGATCCCAAACCCCAACAGGGATAACAGCACTTTGGACCGCAGTGGATTCTATTATCAGCACGGGAGTCATCTGACCTGAAGAGGAACTTCAGTACTCTACTGACCTAAAACAAAGACAAACAGTGCCCACTATACACTCTGTCTCCAATAGTTGTTTTACAGTCTGTCATAGAGTCAAAGACTGTCATAGACTGACTCTTAGGCAGTCTGACAAAGAGAGACTCTCACCAGGTTGTTGCTGTAAGTGAGAATGTTGTTTTCACTTCTCAGCCTATAGATCTGGTTATATAGAATACACGAAAGAGACTGGGAGAGAGAGAGAGAGAGAGAGAGAGAGAGAGAGAGAGAGAGAGAGAGAGAGAGAGAGAGAGAGAGAGAGAGAGAGAGAGAGAGAGAGAGAGAGAGAGTAAGGAGAGGAGAGCAGAGACTGTTCTCTCCCCCTTCTGGGTTTAATGGTCTTTCTGGTGCCCACACTGGTCTGATGATAAATGAACAACGGCAGGATTGAGAAATCCCAACAGGACCAAAAACACTGTAGTTCTGAAGTGTGTGTGTGTGAGTGAGAGTATGAGTGCGTTTGTGTGCTGAGTGGTTGTAATGGATGCATTTGGTACTTGAAGAGCTCAGAGTAAATAGTGCTTTAGCGTGTGTGTTTGCTTGTCTGTGCGTGCGTGCATTGGTCTCTAGTCTAGACCTCACCATGGAAAACCCTCAATGTCTTTAACACTCAGAAAGTACACCTACTAAACGTAAATCTATAAATATTAATTAATATATAGATCGATTTACTAACAGCTTCTTCTCTAGACAAAAAAAAGACAAAAAGGATGATTATTTCTCCAGTCAAGCCATACACTTCAATACCTCTCATATCCTCCTATTCAGGTGCATAGATGTACAGCTTAATTATTTGTCTATCTCTGTGTGTTGTACAGCATTATGTATAAAGACGTTATGATTAAACTGTACATAGTATACATATATAATATACTTGAAGAGAGAAATATATCCCTCTTTGTTTCTCTTTAGGTTGTGTTATTTTTCCAATATTTTTCTTTGAGTTGTTCTTTTGGGAGGAGAAAGTTTTAGTCCTCTCTTCCTGCACTGAGTATGTGGTGGGGATGGGATGGTATGGGGGCCATGAGGGGTAAAGCTGTAAATATGCTACAAGGGAAGGGTTCAAGTCCCATTTTTGGGATTAGGGTGGATTTGGTGACTTGGGATGGAAGGGGATGTTTTTATAAGAAAAGTGGAAAAGGCTTTTTGTGTCGACATCATCATTGGTCTGTTTTGTATATTTTTCATATATGTTTTTATTGTGTCTATTGTTATGTGCTTATTCTCCTGAGGGGGTTTAACAGAAATACTGGACAGAAACCGAGTTTCTTCTATTTGCTGATCCTTAAAGATCTAGACCGGAGAGTTCTAGATGTTCTATATCTATATTATATTCCTAGAGGAGATCTATGTAGGTATTTATCTGGCCTCAAAAAAACTAAACCAAAGCGCATCTATGTTTACGCTTGATCACATTAGAATACAATATGAAGAAATATACAAATATGAAAATATTCAATCTAATCAAAATTCCGGGATCCTGCAATCATATTGAAGTAAAATACCTATGTTCCCTCATACCTGTTGGCATAGAACATCACTTCACCACCATGTTGCCATGGGAGCAACGTTTTCTTTCTGCACATTGCCCAGCTGTTGCACTTGAAGGCTCCATGACAACCGTATATGACATCACATGAAAGTAAAGGACAATCAGAGCCAATCAAAAGAGGGTAATATATATTTAGAAAAAAGATCAAATCAAAATTGTGCTTAATCTTGTTCCTGCATTGCCAAAAATGTCTCTTTCTGTTTTTAATATTTTAATTTTGCCATTGTCTTTTTCCTGACTGTTATGCAAGCCTGGGATGACTGTGTTTTCAGTGTTGAGGTTTTTACAAGGACAACATTAATGCCTTTTAGTTTGCAACGTACATGGACTTTTTAAAACATTGTTGCTGTTACACTGCGAAGCAAAAGCTTTAAAAGAAATCTAATGTGAACATCCATATTATGTTACTTTTTGTAGGTCTTGAAACAATTTTTTAAAAGCTGTATTTTCTTAAAGAAACACTGGATTCAGTTCTAAACATCACATTGGGTAAAGTGACATCATCCTTGTGCAACCTGTTTTGGAGGCCCACTGGAAACAATTGACTTTGTAGGGTTGATATATACTTTGTAACATTTGTCTCGGTCATTGTTGGAAACATGACTAAAATATTTCCCCTGTGTAAAAAAAAAGAAAAAAAAAGAAAAGTTATTTATCTTAATTTTATTGCCTTTGTGTCGCGTTTCATTAAAAAAAACACTAAAAATGATATCAGCAAAGTTTTTAAATTGATTTTTATAGTACATATACAAGTACCTGGATCTAGTTTAGAAGTTAAAATTCCTTCACAATCCACTGTTAGGTGCAGAAAGAAGGAAACAGAAAGAAAAATAAGCAGGGGAAAAGGAAACTGAAATGTTTGAGTGAAAGAGTGAGAGTGATAGAGCTATGGTGTGTGTGTGTGCATGCGTGCGTGTGTGTGCGCGCAGTACAGTGTGGTTTACTGGTAGACTTTTCAGGCAGCACAGGTGGGTCAGGTATTTAGAATAATACAAACGGAACAGAACCATTAAGACTACAATGCAGCCATATCACATTACCCATGCAAGAACACCCTCATTTAAAACCTGTGTGTGTCGTGTGTGCACGTTGGTGTGTGTGCAGCACGCAGTGTGTGTGAGTGTAATGCCTATACAATCCCCTGTAGTGTATAGAGTTTCTAGGACAAAGTGTATATCTTTGAGATTTATATTATTTGATACTTCCCATGATACATTCATACCGTTTATTACATTTTGACAGTATCCTTTGTCACATGGATTACTGCCATACCCTGCCTAAAGCCTCATGTTACTGTAGTCGGTTCATGGCAACTTACAGACGACGAGTAGAGGATCTCAACACTGATCTAAGGTCACTTTTGTTTTCCTCTGTAATGTTTTAGGTCAGAATTTGGGGAATGTTGATCTTCTCTTAAATTCAAAATGGCTTCTGTGCTGCCCCCTATGGTGTGTTTTTGACTGGTTAAAACTGGAAAAGTTGAATCATTCCTTTCCTGAGTGACTGTCCTAATGATCATTGTCAGTACCAGTGGTGGTCTGTGACATTTAAGATGAGGGAGGACGATTTTGTTTTTTAGTCAACATAGCTAATAGAACTAACACATTAGTAAACCCGCTACAATCATGCAGTAACGTTACAGTGTACCGTCAGTAAGCAGTTTAGCACTTACACCGGCGGCCCCGGTGGCAATAAATTAGTTAAACCAAAAGCTTACCTTGACTTGGAAGAGTGACAGTATTGTGTTGGATAGTCATAGCCAGCTAGTTAACATAGCATTTCTCTGTTTGATCAGGGTGTTTCAGTAGGCTAAACTAGTTAGCTGCATTTTCTAGCTAAGTAAGTGAAACTGAAAGTGAAAAAAAATGACAATCTCTCTATCTCACTCTTGCTTCTCCTTCATTTTGGAAGAAATTAATTTGTTCAAAACTGTTCAACTGTTGTCTTTCTCTCTCTTTGAGTCAACTACTCACCACATTTTAGGCACTGCAGTGCTAGCTAGCTATAGCTTTCAGTAGTAAAGCTATAGCTTTCACTACTAGATTCATTCTCTGATCCTTTGATCCTTTGGGTGGACAACATGTCGGTTCATGCTGCAAGAGCTCTGATAGGTTGGAGGACATCCTCCGGAAGTTGTCATAATTACTGTGTAAGTCTACGGAAGGGGGTGAGAACCATGAGCCTCCTAGTTTTTTTATTGAAGTCAATGTACCCAGAGGAGGACGGAAGCTAGCTGTCCTCCGGCTACACCATGGTGCTACCGCACAGAGTGCTGTTGAGGCTACTGTAGACCTTCATTGCAAAAAAAGTGATTTTTTTCCACATTTTGTTATGTTACAGCCTTATTCTAAAATGGATTATATTTTTTAAAATCCTCATCAATCTACACACAATACAGTGCATATCATAGCAAAAACTAAGCCATTAGGTCAAAGGAAGAGCTCCGAGACAGCATTGTGTCGAGGCACAGATCTGAGAAGGGGACCATAACATTTCTGCGGCGTTGAAGGTCAATATGTGTTATTTCATAGTTTTGATGTCTTCACTATTATTCTACAATGTAGAAAATAGTACAGATAAAGAAAATCCCTTGAATGAGTAGGTGTCCAAACATTTGACTGGTACTGTATGTAAACATGATATTTCAGTTTTTCATTATGGGGTATTGTGTGTAGATTGATGAGGGAAAAAAAAACTATTAAATACATTTTAGAATAAGGCTATAACGTAACACAATGTGTAAAAAGTCAAGGGGTTGTCATGTTTTGTCATTTATTATCTTGTCTTGTCCCTGTGCTTCCCATTCTATTCGTTTCCCTCTGCTGGTCTTATTAGGTTCTTTCCCTCTTTCTATCCCTCTCTCTCCCCCCTCCCTCTCTCACTCTCTCGCTCTCTCTTCTCTCTATCGTTCCGTTCCTGCTCCCAGCTGTTCCTATTCCCCTAATCAATCATTTAGTCTTCCCACACCTGTTCCCGATCCTTTCCCCTGATTAGAGTCCCTATTTCTTCCTTTGTGTTCCGTTCCTGTCCTGTCGGTTCCTTGTCTAGAATTCACCGTGCTGTGTTTGTGTATCGCCCTGTCGTGTCGTGTTTTCCTCAGATGCTGCGTGGTGAGCAGGTGTCTGAGTCTGTCTGGTTCAAGTGCCTTCCCGAGGCAACCTGCTGTTCACCTGCTGTTCAAGATCGAGTCTCCAGTTTGTCCTCGTCATTTCGAGTGAAAGTTGTGTTTTTTGTTTGTATTTACTTTACTGGATTAAAGACTCTGTTTTCGCCAAGTCGCTTTTGGGTCCTCTTTCACCTGCATGACAGAAGGAACCGACCAAGGAATGGACCCAGCGACTTCAGACGCTCGTTACACTGCCGTCGAGATCCAAGGAGCCATGCTCGGCAGACACGAGCAGGAATTGTCTGCTGCTCGCCATGCCGTGGAGAACCTGGCCGCTCAGGTTTCCGACCTCTCTGGACAGTTCCAGAGTCTACGTCTCGTGCCACCTGTTACTTCCTGGCCTGCCGAGCCTCCAGAACCTAGGGTTAATAACCCACCTTGCTACTCCGGGCAGCCCACTGAGTGCCGCTCCTTTCTCACGCAGTGTGAGATTGTGTTCTCTCTCCAACCCAACACATACTCTAGAGAGAGAGCTCGGGTTGCTTACGTCATTTCACTCCTTACTGGCCGGGCTCGAGAATGGGGCACAGCTATCTGGGAGGCAAGGGCTGATTGCTCTAACAAGTTCCAGAACTTTAAAGAGGAGATGATTCGGGTTTTTGACCGTTCAGTTTTTGGTAGGGAGGCTTCTAGGGCCCTGGCTTCCTTATGCCAAGGTGAACGGTCCATAACGGATTATTCTATTGAGTTTCGCACTCTTGCTGCTTCTAGTGAGTGGAACGAGCCGGCGCTGCTCGCTCGTTTTCTGGAGGGACTCCACGCAGTGGTTAAGGATGAGATTCTCTCCCGGGAGGTTCCTTCAGATGTGGACTCTTTGATTGCTCTCGCCATCCGCATAGAACGACGGGTAGATCTTCGTCACCGGGCTCGTGGAAGAGAGCTCGCATCAACGGTGTTTCCCTGCTCCGCATCGCAACCATCTCCCTCCTCTGGCTCAGAGTCTGAGCCCATGCAGCTGGGAGGGATTCGCATCTCGACTAAGGAGAGGGAACGGAGGATCACCAACCGCCTGTGCCTCTATTGCGGAGTTGCTGGACATTTTGTTAATTCATGTCCAGTAAAAGCCAGAGCTCATCTGTAAGCGGAGGGCTACAGGTGAGCGCAACTACTCAAGTCTCTCCATCAAGATCCTGTACTACTTTGTCGGTCCATCTACGCTGGACCGGTTCGGGTGCTACATGTAGTGCCTTGATAGACTCTGGGGCTGAGGGTTGTTTCATGGACGAAGCATGGGTTCGGAAACATGACATTCCTTTCAGAGAGTTAGAGAAGCCTACGCCCATGTTCGCCTTAGATGGTAGTCATCTTCCCAGTATCAGATTTGAGACACTACCTTTAACCCTCACAGTATCTGGTAACCACAGTGAGACTATTTCTTTTTTGATTTTTCGTTCACCGTTTACACCTGTTGTTTTGGGTCATCCCTGGCTAGTATGTCATAATCCTTCTATTAATTGGTCTAGTAATTCTATCCTATCCTGGAACGTTTCTTGTCATGTGAAGTGTTTAATGTCTGCCATCCCTCCCGTTTCTTCTGTCCCTACTTCTCAGGAGGAACCTGGCGATTTGACAGGAGTGCCGGAGGAATATCATGATCTGCGCACGGTCTTCAGTCGGTCCCGAGCCAACTCCCTTCCTCCTCACCGGTCGTATGATTGTAGTATTGATCTCCTTCCGGGGACCACTCCTCCTCGGGGTAGACTATACTCTCTGTCGGCTCCCGAACGTAAGGCTCTCGAGGATTATTTGTCTGTGTCTCTTGACGCCGGTACCATAGTGCCTTCTTCCTCTCCGGCCGGGGCGGGGTTCTTTTTTGTTAAGAAGAAGGACGGTACTCTGCGCCCTGCGTGGATTATCGAGGGCTGAATGACATAACGGTTAAGAATCGTTATCCGCTTCCCCTTATGTCATCAGCCTTCGAGATTCTGCAGGGAGCCAGGTGCTTTACTAAGTTGGACCTTCGTAACGCTTACCATCTCGTGCGCATCAGAGAGGGGGACGAGTGGAAAACGGCGTTTAACACTCCGTTAGGGCATTTTGAGTACCGGGTTCTGCCGTTTGGTCTCGCCAATGCGCCAGCTGTTTTTCAGGCATTAGTTAATGATGTTCTGAGAGACATGCTGAACATCTTTGTTTTTGTCTATCTTGACGATATCCTGATTTTTTCTCCGTCACTCGAGATTCATGTTCAGCACGTTCGACGTGTTCTACAGCGCCTTTTAGAGAATTGTCTCTACGTAAAGTCTGAGAAGTGCTCTTTTCATGTCTCCTCCGTTACTTTTCTCGGTTCCGTTATTTCCGCTGAAGGCATTCAGATGGATTCCGCTAAGGTCCAAGCTGTCAGTGATTGGCCCGTTCCAAGGTCACGTGTCGAGTTGCAGCGCTTTTAGGTTTCGCTAATTTCTATCGGCGTTTCATTCGTAATTTCGGTCAAGTTGCTGCCCCTCTCACAGCTCTTACTTCTGTCAAGACGTGTTTTAAGTGGTCCGGTTCCGCCCAGGAGCTTTTGATCTTCTAAAAGAACGTTTTACGTCCGCTCCTATCCTCGTTACTCCTGACGTCACTAGACAATTCATTGTCGAGGTTGACGCTTCAGAGGTAGGCGTGGGAGCCATTCTATCCCAGCGCTTCCAGTCTGACGATAAGGTTCATCCTTGCGCTTATTTTTCTCATCGCCTGTCGCCATCTGAGCGCAACTATGATGTGGGTAACCGTGAACTGCTCGCCATCCGCTTAGCCCTAGGCGAATGGCGACAGTGGTTGGAGGGGGCGACCGTTCCTTTTGTCGTTTGGACAGACCATAAGAACCTTGAGTACATCCGTTCTGCCAAACGACTTAATGCCCGTCAAGCTCGTTGGGCGTTGTTTTTCGCTCGTTTCGAGTTTGTGATTTCTTACCGTCCGGGTAGCAAGAACACCAAGCCTGATGCCTTATCCCGTCTGTTTAGTTCTTCTGTGGCTTCTACTGATCCCGAGGGGATTCTTCCTTATGGGTGTGTTGTCGGGTTAACAGTCTGGGGAATTGAAAGACAGGTTAAGCAAGCACTCACGCACACTGCGTCGCCGCGCGCTTGTCCTAGTAACCTCCTTTTCGTTCCTGTTTCCACTCGTCTGGCTGTTCTTCAGTGGGCTCACTCTGCCAAGTTAGCTGGTCATCCCGGTGTTCGAGGCACTCTTGCGTCTATTCGCCAGCGCTTTTGGTGGCCGACTCAGGAGCGTGACACGCGCCGTTTCGTGGCTGCTTGTTCGGACTGCGCGCAGACTAAGTCGGGTAACTCTCCTCCTGCCGGTCGTCTCAGACCGCTCCCCATTCCTTCTCGACCATGGTCTCACATCGCCCTAGACTTCATTACCGGTCTGCCTTTGTCTGCGGGGAAGACTGTGATTCTTACGGTTGTCGATAGGTTCTCTAAGGCGGCACATTTCATTCCCTCGCTAAACTTCCTTCCGCTAAGGAGACGGCACAAATCATTATCGAGAATGTATTCAGAATTCATGGCCTCCCGTTAGACGCCGTTTCAGACAGAGGCCCGCAATTCACGTCACAGTTTTGGAGGGAGTTCTGTCGTTTGATTGGTGCGTCCGTCAGTCTCTCTTCCGGGTTTCATCCCCAGTCTAACGGTCAAGCAGAGAGGGCCAATCAGACGATTGGTCGCATACTACGCAGCCTTTCTTTCAGAAACCCTGCGTCTTGGGCAGAACAGCTCCCCTGGGCAGAATACGCTCACAATTCGCTTCCTTCGTCTGCTACCGGGTTATCTCCGTTTCAGAGTAGTCTGGGTTACCAGCCTCCTCTGTTCTCATCCCAGCTTGCCGAGTCCAGCGTTCCCTCCGCTCAAGCGTTTGTCCAACGTTGTGAGCGCACCTGGAGGAGGGTGAGGTCTGCACTTTGCCGTTACAGGGCACAGACTGTGAGAGCCGCCAATAAACGCAGGATTAAGAGTCCAAGGTATTGTTGCGGCCAGAGAGTGTGGCTTTCCACTCGCAACCTTCCTCTTACGACAGCTTCTCGTAAGTTGACTCCGCGGTTCATTGGTCCGTTCTGTGTCTCCCAGGTCGTCAATCCTGTCGCTGTGCGACTGCTTCTTCCGCGACATCTTCGTCGCGTCCATCCTGTCTTCCATGTCTCCTGTGTTAAGCCCTTTCTTCGCACCCCCGTTCGTCTTCCCTCCCCCCTCCCGTCCTTGTCGAGAGCGCACCTATTTACAAGGTACATAAGATCATGGACATGCGTTCTCGGGACGGGGTCACCAATACTTAGTGGATTGGGAGGGTTACGGTCCTGAGGAGAGGAGTTGGGTTCCGTCTCGGGACGTGCTGGACCGTTCACTCATTGATGATTTCCTCCGTTGCCGCCAGGATTCCTCCTCGAGTGCGCCAGGAGGCGCTCGGTGAGTGGGGGGTACTGTCATGTTTTGTCATTTATTATCTTGTCTTGTCCCTGTGCTTCCCATTCTATTCGTTTCCCTCTGCTGGTCTTATTAGGTTCTTTCCCTCTTTCTATCCCTCTCTCTCCCCTCCCTCTCTCACTCTCTCGCTCTCTCTTCTCTCTATCGTTCCGTTCCTGCTCCCAGCTGTTCCTATTCCCCTAATCAATCATTTAGTCTTCCCACACCTGTTCCCGATCCTTTCCCCTGATTAGAGTCCCTATTTCTTCCTTTGTGTTCCGTTCCTGTCCTGTCGGTTCCTTGTCTAGAATTCACCGTGCTGTGTTTGTGTATCGCCCTGTCGTGTCGTGTTTTCCTCAGATGCTGCGTGGTGAGCAGGTGTCTGAGTCTGTCTGGTTCAAGTGCCTTCCCGAGGCAACCTGCTGTTCACCTGCTGTTCAAGATCGAGTCTCCAGTTTGTCCTCGTCATTTCGAGTGAAAGTTGTGTTTTTTGTTTGTATTTACTTTACTGGATTAAAGACTCTGTTTTCGCCAAGTCGCTTTTGGGTCCTCTTTCACCTGCATGACAGGGGTCTGAATACTTTCCAAGTACACTGTATTTAGTATAGTTGAATCTGAAAAGGATCATTTTTTAAATGTTTTAAAAGTTTGACATGAATGAAATTCACTGAGGAGGATCAGATTAATGAACTTCCGAGCTTAGGAGCCTCCACTGGCCAGATTGTTTAGTTCCACTTCTGTGTGTTTGACATCCATACATTATCCTGTGGTATGTGTGTGTTTATCCTCTTTTGTTGTCAGAGCTGGATGTGTGGGCGGTTTACCTCTTTATGGCGGAAACACAGAGATATGGAGCTGTGTGCCTGCCAGTCTGAACATACACATACGCACCCACTCACACACACACACAAACACATACACTCACACAGGTACACACAGAGAACACACACACTGCTTACTTTTAATATCTCCTACTACATCCCCCACTCGCCCTCTCATCCAACCAACGCCTTGAAAAAACATAGACATTAAGAGCAGTCTTTGACTGCTTATCTGCACGTTTGCATTGGGCTTATCTTGTTGACATTGTTAAACTACTTTACCCAGCATGCCGAGGGAGATAGAGGTACAATAGGAGACCAGGGGCGGAGCTAGGGATGACCTTGGGGTTAATGGGACAAGGGCTTTCAGATACAAAGACAGGACACAGTATTCTAAACCTGTGCGTGTGTCTGTGTGTGCGTGTGTGTGTGCTTACGTGTATGTGGTTGGGGTATTTTGGGAACATGGGCTAGGAGAGAGTAGAAGGAGAGTAGAAGGAGATCACCACTACTCCAACTCGCCTCATCCATCGTCCACTTGATATCCTGTGTGATCTGTCTGCGTATGGATAAGTGTGTGTGTATGTGTGCGTTGATGTGCGTGGGTGCATACCTGTGTCTGTGAATATAGCTGGCAGTAGTAACAGGTGTAGCTGATTTGCAGTCTTCATTTCCCTATCCTGAAAGCGGGCTAAGCTTAACCCTAACCCTAGTTTCATGTTAACATCCCCGGCTCAACCCTAACCCTTCTTGTCTCCTCTCCTGAATACCCATTCAGGCCTGAGTGATTGATTGGTGGATCCTGCTAACCTCTTCCTGGATACTGGCCAATGGCTGTTCAGTGAGAGCTGTGAACTCTGCACAGGGTCACAAGCGTGAGTTCCGGAGGAGTGGAAGGGGGGAGTAACAAATACTGTGGTACAACCAATTAGTTTTTGAAGGTTATGCTAGAGAAGTCTAAGTAATCTTCCTACTTCTTTTGAATCCAGTTATGGGATAGCACACAGCACTCAAAATAAGTTAATCGTGTGCCTCAGCTGTACCAACTGCACCCACGATTGACCAATGTTAATGTTGAAAGGGATATCATGCACAGAGCCCGGGTAATACTCCCAGTTAGTGCTGATTCACACGGCTGAAATCTGGCGTAGCACTACATACTGAGATGGAACTGGATCCTCTGAGGAGAAGATTTAAGGCCTTGGATACTGGTGGTGGTTGACTGTTCCAACTCTGGGGACGTTTCCAACTGGCATTGGAGTTTTAATGGATCGTGTAGGTCAAACATTGTGTACATTTTTACTGGATGCAGCTGATATGAGGGATACGATCTGAGGTTGTTTGGGAATGTGTGTGATATTTGGGATATGATCTGGATGTGGTTGAAGTGTGTGTGTGCGTCAGTGCGGAATTCTTGCTGTGTGTGTGTGCGTGTGTGTGCGCGCGTGTGTGTGTGTATGCGTGTTCGTGTGCCTGTGTGTGTGCGCGCGCGTGTGGGTGTGTAAGTGTGTGTGTGTGCGTGTGCGTGTGCGTGTGCGTAAGGCGGCAGACAGTGCCAAGCTGTTCTAGTCTGCCCTGGAGACAGTAGGTGACAGGACATATATTTATATAAGACCCAACCAGGCATTGCAACTTTGTTACAGGACAAGCTAACATCCCCACAGCACACACACACACTGTTTTCATTTGTGAGACCCTCGTTCCTTTTCACCTGTATGGGCTGCAGTTAGCCTAGCGGTTAGGAATGTTGGGCCAGTCACTGAAAGGTCGCTGAGATGAATCCCCAAGCGACTAGGTGAAAAACCTGTTGATGTGCCCTTGAGCAAGGCACTTAACCCTAATTGCTCCTGTAAATCGCTCTGGATAAGAGTGCTAAATTACTGAAATGTTAATGTACTGTAAATGTATGGTATCCATCAGAAACTGGAGACCCCCATTCCTCCCCTGACCTCTCCTCATCCTGCCCCATCCCCCATTCCTCTCCACGCTCAGTGTGTTCTTTCCTAAGATCGTGTCTGCAGCCACATTGCAGAGATAAAATATTAGCCATCATATATCTACAGTTAAGAAATCCCCTTCCCTGTCTGGTGGTGTCCATTTCTGTCTCTAGCCCCTACATGGCCCCCTCTCCCCTAACTGCTCTCCTTGCCACAGACCATCTCAGGGCAATGCGCCTCTCATCGTAATCAATGCCCCCACAGTATCCATGTCGCATTCTGCTCTCGGTCTATGTCAAACTAACATGGCTGGTCTATGTGCGGCATTGTCATCAAGGTCGCTCAAGATCCACTTCTAAATCCGACGTCCGTCCAGGTACCCAGGACATCGAGAGATGCCTTCAAGACCAGCCACCACGGGCAACGTTAAGCACTATTACCATCAAGTAGGCTTGGGTTTTGCTAGGACGTTGTTCATAGGGGGGGGCGGATGGGAGTAAGACGTGACCTCTCTGAGGGTTGCTTATTCAATCCCAATGAAAGACATTCATTTTTTAGTTTGTTGTTTTAACCCTATCTCAAACCTAGACCCTTAACTTAACCATTCGGAATGAATGCCTGAACTTAACAAGCCGTGAGGCACTGGCGACAGCAGCGGTGCAACCCAGGGTGCGACTGCAGCAGGGGGAGCAACCCAGGGGTGCGACTGCAGCAGGGGGAGCAACCCAGGGGTGCGACTGCAGCAGGGGGAGCAACCCAGGGTGCGACTGCAGCAGGGGGAGCAACCCAGGGTGTCCAAAACACCTAGAAATTTGACTTTTGGTGCAACTTCAACATTTTATGTTTGGAGAAACGTGAACAAAAGTTGGAATCTGAAGTGAAATTGGTCAAACTGTGAGATCTTATTGGGCATTATGACCTGCCTACCAGTCCCTTGCCAGACCACAGAGTTATGCAGGGATACCCAAATCCACTCTGTAGGGAGTCCGGGAGGACTTGGGCAGTGAGATGAGGAATGTGTGTGTGTGTGTGTGTTTGCCCTCTGGCCAGTGACAAACTTCCTCTTTCCAGTGCTGACAAGACAACGGAACAACTAATGAGGATGAGACCCAGTTCCCTCATGGCTTATCAATATTTCATAAACACACACACACACACACACTGTGTGAATGTCACACAAACTTCTCCGATCCACCTAAGGGATTGTCAGATTTCTTAAAATGCCAACACACGGTTACCCACGTACCCTGGCATAGGATCTCAAAATGCATGTTCAGTTAACCTTGTATGGAAACCTAAAAGTAACAGCCAAAATAAAGGAATCATCAACATAAAGTGTATTAATAGGGTGTTGGGCCACCACGAACCAAAACGCTTCAACACACCTCAGCATAGTTTCTACTAGTGTCTGTAACTCTATAGGAGGGATGCTCAGAATCTCCCATAAGTGTTCAATTGGGTTGAGATCTGGTGACTGAGACAGCAATGGCATATGGTTTACGTTGTTTTCATGCTCATCAAACCATTCAGTGACCACTAACATGACACTGGCATGATGGGATATTATTTGCTTAATTAACTCAGGAATCACTCCTGTGTGGAAGCACCTACTTTCAATGTACTTTGTATCCCCTATTTACTCAGTGTTTCCATGTATTTGGCAGTTACCTGTATCTGTGCATGTCACTTTCAGTCAATTTGAAATATTTTCAGATTTCAATACATTTTGTTGTTGGGATCCAGTGGCGGATCGGTGCCATTCGAGATAAGGGGGTGAAATGTTCTACTTTTCATGAGCATAGCTTATTTCTATTACAGCATATTGGTTGACTGTCATTCATATTCCATTCACCCAGTTCAATGTAACAGCGATTGGTTTAGGCTACTAAATGATACTCAAACGTTCCCTATACCCATCATGAGGTTTCTACAACCTAGCCTATGAATGAAAGTTTACAACATATGTGCACACAGGTCGCAAGGAAATTTGAGGTGACAGACAGTGACACATGGACAGACAGTGACACATTCAATACCGCCTTGCACACTCTTGCCTGCATCTAGCTGATCTAGGGTGTAACCATTAGTCCAACATTTGCAAATGTGAGTTTCCATTGGACAAATTCACATCTGTTTATCTCTGTTTTGTTCCATTTGCTTCCGTTTAAGAAACTTTTTTTCTACAGAATCGGCGGAATGAATACACCCGTGATCACGCGTAAACCTGGTTCACATCCATAGCAGCCACATTGTATTCCTTTTCACAACAATGAGCTCCCCTGCTTGCTAACTAAGTGAAACTGAAAGTGGAAAAAAATGGTATTCTCTCTTATCTTTCTTGCTTCTCCTTCATTTTGTAAGAAATTAATTTGTTCAAAACTGTTTCAACTGTTGTTTTTCTCTTTGAGTCATCTAGTCACCACACCACGTTACACAGCTGTAACGTATGCTTTCGGTATTAGATTCATTCTCTGATCCTTTGATCAGAGACACAGTGTGATTTAAATTATTTGGTAACGTGAATATATTTAGCATCGTTTTATCTAAAAGCATAACTTCTTTTTGTTTTACAATTTAAATGTTTATGAAATTCACTGAGGAGGATGGGCCACCCCTTCCTCCTCTGAGGAGCCTCCACTATTGCGATCATATCAGATCAAACCCACTATTTCTTAGTATGAGTCAGCACTTTCTAATATTCCGTGTGTGTATGTGTGGGACTGAGAGAAAAAGAGGGGGGAAAGAAAGTGAACGAGCAGAAAAAGATTGAGCGAGAGAAAGAAAGATGTTGCCAGAGAGTGACTATGTAACAAATATTTGTGTTTATTTTTGCCATGTCAAAGTGGATGTACCTGTGATCAAGTGTGCTCACTTGTGTGTGTGTGTGCAATATGCATATGCGTGTGTGTGTGTGTGTGTCTGGCAGCAGTATGCCCTACTCAGAGTTGTTTTGGCATGGGGGTGAGTGGTGTAACTGCTCCCACATGTTGGCACAGCCTGGCACCGGGACACACTCCTCAGGTGCCAAGGGTGTATGTGTGTGTGTGTGTGCGTGTGTGTGTGTGCGCGTGTGTGTGTGCGTGTGTGTGTGTGCATGCGTGTGTGCGTGTGTGTGTGTGTGCGTGCGTGTGTGTGCATGCGTGTGTGCGTGCGTGCGTGCGCCAGGGGGCTGGGTGGGCCTGTTCAACAAGGCGAGGGGGCGGAGGGGAACTGCATTCTGAAATAGTCTCCCGACGGCAGAAAAATATCTCTCTCTCTCCCTCTCTCTCTCTCTCTCTCTCTCTCTCTCTCTCTCTCTCTCTCTCTCTCTCTCTCTCTCTCTCTCCCTCTCTCTCTCTCTCTCTCTCTCTCTCTCTCTCTCTCTCTCTCTCTCTCTCTCTCTCTCTCTCTCTCTCTCTCTCTCTCTCTCTCTGTCTCTCTCTCGCTATCTTCAAACGGGACAGCGAAAGAGGAAAACAATTAGCTCAAAGTGGACTTTATCACCACTGCGTCACCCCAGCCAGCTTGCTCAAGATCCACAGCGAAATTATATTTCAAAACCGGCCACTAGGGGCAGTGGTGAGGACTATTACCATTAAGTAGCCTTGGGTTTTGCTAGGGCATGGTGGATGGGCGTAAGTCGCTATGCACCCGTAACTTAACCACTCAGAATGAATGCCTAAACTTAACCACTCAGAATGAATGCCTAAACTTAACCACTCGGAATGAATGCCTAAACTTAACCACTCAGAATGAATGCCTAATCTTAAAAACTCCGAATGAATTCCTAAACTTAACCACTCGGAATGAATGCCTAAACTTAACCCCTCAGAATGAATGCCTAATCTTAAAAACTCCGAATGAATTCCTAAACTTAACCACTCGGAATGAATGCCTAAACTTAACCCCTCAGAATGAATGCCTAAACTTAACTCTATACCAAACCTTAACCCGTAACTTAAACATTCAGAATTAATGCCTAAACTTAACTTTATAAATTTGACATTTATGGACAAATGTATGATTATGCATGAGACCGTGAGATCTTGTTTGGTCACCCAGCTTGTATGTCATGTCTGCTTTTAACTCCTCCTCCTGTGTGTGTGTGTGTGTGTGTGTGTGTGTGTGTGTGTGTGTGTGTGTGTGTGTGTGTGTGTGTGTGTGTGTGTGTGTGTGTGTGTGTGTGTGTGTGTGTGTGTGTGTGTGTGTGTGTGTGTGTGTGTGTGTGTGTGTGTGTGTGTGTGTGGTATTATAGTCTAAACTGTGTTATTCTCTTCACGTGTCTGTCGCCTCAACTTTTCACCTGTAATCATCTCTTCATCTTTCACGCTTGAGACTGTGTATGTGTGACTGTGCTCGTACGTTCGACATTCGTGCATGTGTATGTGCACGTTTGTGTGTGTGTGTGTTTGCATTTGCGTCCCGATAGCTCTCGTCTTTCATCCCGTCAAGCGTCCCATCACTCCATCCCTCATCAATCATTCTGTTCTGTTGATCCATCATCAACAGAGGGGCCTGTATTTAAACGATAGGATCTCTCCACCCCTAGAAAACACACAAGTGCATACACCCCCACGCGCACACACACACGCGCACACATACACAGACACACACGCACAATGTAATCATTGCGGTATAGTGTATAGTGGAGGTATTCTGACACGGTAGAGGGTATATACGTATACCCTACCCACCACAGTCACATTACTCCCCCCTCCATCACACTTGAAATCAGTGGACACACACACATAGTTTCCATGGCGACAAATAGGCAGCCATGCTGGATGAGGAGAGAGTCCCTTGCGGCATCTCCTTTGTCCATCTCTCCATCTCTCTCCTTTAGTGATGACAAGGGAGGGAGGAACACGCACACGCACACGTGCACACACACACACACACACACACACACACACACACACACACACACACACACACACACACACACACACACACACACACACACACACACACACACACACACACACACACACACACACACACACACACACACACACACACACACACACACAGACATACCTCCAACTCCACCATACGTCCAACTCCACCATACCTCCAACTCCACCATATCCCTAATACACAAGCAGTCAAGACTATCAGCCCTAGGCTTTTTTAACTGACTTGGAGACATGCTGTAAATCCTTGAAAAACATGCTTAACTTGAATGTCAATGGGAGTTTGCATTAAGATTCAGCCCTTGATCAACAGTGTTACATTGTTTGGCATTCTGTATGAAAATGACACATTCATCAGTTTGGGTTGACTTGTCAGGCTGGTTCTGGTTGAATGGTGCCTCTCCTTCATGACTGTAGCCTTACGGGAAACATGGATGGTGTGACAGATGGAGGGAGGGAAGGATGGGGAAGAAGGGGTGTATTTTTGTGATTGTGAAAAGAGGAGTTGTCACGTTCTGTTTGTTTTTCATCCAGAGATTGAGCCAGATTGCTCAAGATTGACTTAAAAAAAATGTTTTAACCCTATCCAAAATCTTGAACCCTTAACTTAACCATTTGGAATGACGCGGAAGAGGAGGAGCAATCCAGGGTGTCATTTAAAAACAAAAATGACATTTGGAGCAATGAGACTATCCACGAGACCTGAAAAACTGTACATTTCTATGTTTCTCAGAGTCGTGGCCGAAAACAAAGGAGATCATCGTGGACTTCAGGAAACAGCAGAGGGAGCACCCCCTTATCCACATGGAAGGGACAGCAGTGGAGAAGGTGGAAAGTTTTACGTTGGTGGGCGTACACATCACAGACAAACTGAGATGGTTCACCCACACAGACAGTGGGGTGAAGAAGGCACAGCAGCCGTGGTGGTGTCTGGTGACAGTGTGGTGACGAAGGCACAGCAGCCGTGGTGGTGTGCCGTGGTGGTGTTTATAAGTAATCCCGCTATGACCACCGACGAGCCATCAACCACGCAAAGTGTCAATAGAGGACTAAAATGGAATTCTACTACTCCAGCTCTGACACGCGATGGATGTGCCAGGGCTTGCAAACTATCACGGATTACAAAGGGAAACCAAGCCGGGAGCTGCCCAGCGACGCAAGCCCACCAGACAAGCAAATTCCTTCTATTCTTGCTTTGAGTCAAGCAACACTGAACTATGCATGAGAGCACCAGCTGTTCCAGACGACTGTGTGAGTCTCGCTCTCTGTAGCCGGTGTGAGTAAGAACTTTTAAACAGGTTAGCAAGTGTTCAGCTGGCAAGTGTCCTCACTGTCATTTTCAACCTATCCCTGACCCGGTCTGTAATACCAACTTGTTTTAAGCTAGCCTCTGCCGATTGCCCAAAGACCAGATGTTCCAGTTTTCAGGTGAAATGGAAAGTGAGCCTGTGACGTAACTTCCGCTTTTGGATGTTAATGAGATGACACTCCAGCTTAACTCCTCCTCCATATTTACTGGAGTGGTTGAACAGTGCAGAAGAGAACCTCCCCAAACAGAGTTTTCTTCAAGACCCGTATGGAGGGGATCTAGTTTCAGGCATTTCTCTTACGCCTGCTACATTAGGTTAGTTTCAAACAGACCACCCAGTGCCAGAGAACGCCAAGCTAACCTGGATAAATGTCTAACGTCCCTTAGCACTCACATGTATCGCTATGAAATGCTTTGAAAGGCTGGTCATGGCTCACATCAACAATTTAATCCCAGACACCATGGACCCATTCCAATTCGCATACCAACCCAACAGATCTTCAGATAACGCAATCTCTTGCACTCCACACTGCCCTCGCCCACCTGGACAAAAGGAATACCTATGTAAGAATGCCGTTCATTGACTACAGCTCAGCATTTAACACCATAGTCCCCTCCAAGCTCAGGACCCTGAGACTGAACACCTCCCTCTGCAAGTGGATCCTGGACTTCCAGCCGGCAGTCCCCAGGCGGTGAGGGTTGGCAACAACACATCCGCCACACTGACCATCAACACGAGGGCCCCTTAGGGGTGTGTGCTTAGTCCCTTCCTGTATTACTGTTCATCTACAACTGTATGGCCGAGCATCCCCCAATCCACATCGATGGGGCTGTGGTGGAACAGATCAAGTGCTTCAAGTTCCTCAGTTTCCACATCACTAAGGAATTAACATTGTCCACACACACCCACACAGTTGTGAAGATGGCAAGACAGCACCTCTTTGCACTTAGGAGGCTGAAAATATTTGCCGTGGGCCATCAGATCCTCAAAATGTTCTACAGCTGCACCATTGAGAGCATCTTGACTAGCTTCCTCACCTCTTGGTGCGGCAACTACAGGGCACCCGACGCAAGGCGCTACAGAGGGTGATGAGTACAGCCCAGTACATTCACTGGGGCTGAGCTCCCTGCCATCCAGAACCTCTATAAGAGACGGCGTCAGAGGAAGGCCCAAAAAATAGTGAAAGAATCCAGCCACCCAAGTCATAGACTGTTCTCTCTGCTACCGCACGGCAAGCGGTGCCAGTGCACCAAGTCTGGAACCAACAGAACCCTGAACAGCTTCTACCCAGACTATCTGCATTGACCCTTTTTGCACTAACCTTTTTGACTCATCACATATGCTGCTGCTACTGTTTAATATCTGTCACTTTATTCCTAGTTATATGTAAATATGAACCTAAATGACCTCTTACACTCTTACACTCTTGCACATCGACGTGGTATTGGTACCCTGTGTAGATAGCCAAGTTATCCTTACTCATTGTCATTTATTATTACTTTTATTATTAGTTGTACTTTTCTATAATTTCTCTATTTTTTTGTTTCTGTATTGTTGGGAAGGGCCCGTAAGCATTTCACTGTTAGTCTACACTTGCATTCACTAATATACACTAAATCTTTGTCTTTCTATATCCCTCTCTCCCTCACACAGAAAGAAGATGGCGGAACGAAGAGAGGGCGGTGCAGCAGGTGCTGTTTCTCCTCCAGATGCTGTTATTTTATCTAAAGATGAGGTGTATGCCAACCCCAGCTAAGTAACTCTTGCAAAGATTTAAAGCGCAATTATGTGTTTTATCTCCAGTACATTGCCATGATTGTCAGCTATGTAGCTGCTCTACTGATAGTCCTTGCTGGGATGACACAATCAATCTACTGTCGGGAAATGCAAACTCCCCAGACAAACACCTTGGTTCACCATTCCACACGAGCGGACAGCACACATCATACCATAATGTTCTGAATAATGGCCAACCCTACCTCGCTCCCTATTCGAATGAATCACTTGGGAGTAACAAACACAAGTCCAACACCTACCAGAATCTGCTAAGCTACCTATTCACTACCCTCATGCTCTCTGGGGAGATGCACCTCAACCCTGGGCCTAACACCACCAAACCAGAAATACTCACCAGAGTGGAAAGCAGTGGAGGGCTGTGTCGTCAAATCATCTCCGCCACTGAGGTGGGTGAGTGTTATGGTCCCATGATTTCTCTTGAGTCACCTGACTCCAAGATGAAATTTGACTCTACAAACATATCCAAGTTGCTATACTCGATCCCCGACTCTGCTTCTGGCACGCAAGCTGTTTTAATTTGTTCCCCGCATCCAATGCAAGCGCAAGGGATAGCTAATTGCACTAACAAACTGCCCCTATTCAAAACTAAACAAAACGGTCTAAACCCAGCAGTCAGATAACACCAGTGTGTCACTCGCGCTGGAGTCATCTGGGACCCACAAGCTAAGCTTAAGGGGTACTAGAGGGGAACTTGAACATTCGCAGTGTCACTTCAAAATGTGTTCACATTCAACATCTTCTGACAGATTCCAACCTTGACTTCCTCAACCTTTCAGAGACACGGCTCCATAAAAACGCTCCATCTGCTGCTTTGATTGTGATTGGCTACAATGTCTTCAGGAGAGACAGGTTTGAAGGAAGAGGAGGGGGTGTGATGATTTGCATTAAAGAACATATCGATGTAAACAAATTGAGTGGTCATGTGATAATGAACTAGAATGTATTGGCCTAAACATTACACTGTCTCCCCAAATGTCTTTTTACCCTCATTGAAATGTACAGACCACCTTCCACCAAAAGTTTTTTTTAAATCAGTTTAATAACATACTTAGGAAACGTGGTTTTGGGAAAGAGTGGGAGATCTTAACATTAATTATGAAGACAAGTCTTGTAGGAAAACCCTCAAACGTATCACTAATGCCTTTGACCTTACACAGCCAACCAGGGTGACTTGTTCTTCTAAAACACATATCGATTTGGTG
Source organism: Oncorhynchus gorbuscha (assembly GCF_021184085.1). Taxonomy (NCBI): domain Eukaryota; kingdom Metazoa; phylum Chordata; class Actinopteri; order Salmoniformes; family Salmonidae; genus Oncorhynchus; species Oncorhynchus gorbuscha. The sequence continues at coordinate 63,119,576 of NC_060179.1, read as the reverse complement.
TTCAGTAATAAACCAGAGAGATGGTTCAATATTCAATATGGCTACTGAGCTGTCTGACCATAATCTGACACTCATAGCCAGAAAGCTTTCTAAGAACAGGTTTAACCTCTCTACTGTTAAAAAGCCTCATAAACTCAGAATACCTAAGGCTGAATTTAAATGATTTTGAAAACGCAATTAAGGGAATTAACTGGAATGATCTTCTGTCCTATACAAATGTGGAAGCTGACAGTCATGTTTTTCTATCCACAATCCTGACTACAGTAAATGGCTTCCTAAAGAAAACGAAATCCAAACCTGGCCAAAAGAGCCCTCTTCCTTGTCTAAATGGAGAAATCTGGAAACTGATGAAAGAACGAGATCGTGCTCTAAAAAGTCCCAAATTGGAGCATGACAGATGTAGGTTTACCATGTTGAGAAATAAGGTGAAGCCAAGGGAAATTCTAAAATGATCTGGGAGAATCAGAAAAAGTTAACAGGGAAAGACCATAACAACACTGCAAAAAGACTAGACATCAATGTGAATTACAGTCTAACACAGGATGCAGTCGAAACAACAGCCTTCAATTTCTACTTTGTTGACTCTGTCAATGTACTGACACAGAACACCTCCACTGGTTTCTTTGGCTCACTAAAGAACTCTAAAACCAAAGATGTGTTTGGGCTGGACTCTACCTTTCTTAAAAACTACAAAGAGTCACTCACTGGCCCAATTACTAAGGGCAGCAACACATTTATTTGCCAGGGGGTGTTTCCAGGGATCTGGAAGTCGGCCATAATGGCGCCCATCTTTAAATCAGGTGACCTTGCTGACGTGAGTAACTACAGACCCATTGGTTTACTACCTGTGGTGTCGAAGGTTGCTGAAAAGTGTATAGCAGAGAATGATTGCCCACCTCAACAACAGCCCCTTCACATTACACTCCATGCAGTTTGGCTTCAGCGCAAAACGCTTCACAGAAACGGCCAACTGCTTTCTTCTGGAAAATGTGAAGTCCAAAATGGACAAAGGGGACGTTGTTGGGGCTGTGTTCTAGACCTAAGGAAAGCCTTTGATACTGTTAACCATGAGATTCTCATTACAAAACTGTCGAAGTTCAACTTTTCCCCCGATGCCTTGAGATGGATGAAATCATACCTTGAAGGCAGAACCCTGTGTGTCAGAGTGAGCAATGAGATGTCTCCCACTCTTAGCTAAGATGTGGGCATGCCCCAAGGGTCAATACTGGGGACCCTCCTGTTCAGTCTGTACATTAATGATTTGCCCTCTGTCTCTGTCTGTACTGGGTCATGAAGTTCAAATGTCTGCAGATGATACAGTGATATATGTGCATGCAAAGAGCAAACAAGCTGCACAAGGACTCTACTGCATTGGTCCATATTACAAAGTGGCTGAGTGACTCATGTTTGCGTCTCAATGTGTTTGTTATTCACTGTGCATTTATTCCTTGTGTCACTATTTCAATTGTATTTTTATGTTTTAATCCTTATCTTTAACTCTGCATTGTTGGAAAGAACCCGTAAGTAAGCATTTCACTGTTAGCCTACCATCTGTTGTTTACGAAGTGTGTGACAAATACAATTTGATTTGATTTGACTTCCTGTGACTCACTTCCCCTCTGCATGTTGGGTTCTGCTGAGATTAACACACACACACACACACACACACACACACACACACACACACACACACACACACACACACACACACACACACACACACACACACACACACACACACACACACACACACACACACACACACACACACACACACACACACACACAATGGGGAAAAACCCAACCCACACCTGGTATGAAGAGAAATCTTTATGACAGGAAATCTAATTTAATAACTGACTATTGCAAAATTAAAGTGAAGGCCACTGTGACATTTCCACACACTGTTCGACATATGCTGTGTAACCAGAAAGTATTCAATGCAATTTGGTCAAAGGTTAGGAATGTAGTAACATTTCACATTAGGACTGCCAAAATCTTGAGTGTTCCACCCCTAATAAATACTGTACTCCTGATACTCCCCCACACACTGTTGACCCCCCCCCCCCCCACGTATGGCATGTAGAACATGTTGTTCTTCAGTTTTATAAGGACAGGTTTTAATAAGATGTCCTTCAGATGCCACACACACACACAATCATCTATCCCACAGCGACCACAGAAACCAAGGCTACTGTCTTTGCCAAGGCTATTCAACATGTTGAAATCAAGCTCTCCTGTCTTTACGACCTATATTTTATATGACCCTTCTCTCTCTCTAAATATCTCCTCTGCTTAGATACAGGCCTATGACATCCAACCATACGAACTGCGGTATGTGACCACCTCCCATAACGTCCGTCCACCTGCTGGGAAGTTAACTCTAACTAACATATACACACTAAAAACAAATGGTTATATATAGTGCCAAATTAGGGTTATTCAGCTTGTAACCATAGCGGAACTGTTTTTGGTGTTTTATGGAACCTTTTTTGAAGGTTCTAAATGGAACCTGTGTGGTACTATAAAGAACCCTTAGAAAAAGGTTCAATATAGCACCAAAAAAGGGTTACGCTATCGTTACAACGCATTTTGGGGCTATATAGAACCCTTTTTTATGGTTCTTTATATAACCTTAATGGAAAGTGGTGCTATAAAGAACCTTTCTCAATCTCAAGGGTTATTTGTAGAAGGGAAAGGGGGATACCATTGTTGGAGCTGTGAGGGGAACGGCACCTCAGTACCTCCAGGCTCTGATCAGGCCCTACACCCAAACAAGGGCACTGCGTTCATCCACCTCTGGCCTGCTCGCCTCCCTACCACTGAGGAAGTACAGTTCCCGCTCAGCCCAGTCAAAACTGTTCGCTGCTCTGGCCCCCCCAATGGTGGAACAAACTCCCTCACGACGCCAGGACAGCGGAGTCAATCACCACCTTCCGGAGACACCTGAAACCCCACCTCTTTAAGGAATACCTAGGATAGGATAAGTAATCCTTCTCACCCCCCCCCCTTTAAGATTTAGATGCACTATTGTAAAGTGACTGTTCTACTGGATGTCATAAGGTGAATGCACCAATTTGTAAGTCGCTCTGGATAAGAGCGTCTGCTAAATGACTTAAATGTAATGTAAATGATACCTGGTGTCGTGACATTTTATTAGTTAATGTGAAGACTGTTGTTCATCGAATGATTAAAGGTTCTAATTGTGTGATTAACTGAATCAAGCATTTATTAACTCATTAACCTGGGGCACCATGGGAAAACTAGTTTTTATTGAGTTTCTATTTCCCAAATTTACTCAAAGAATATCAGAATATCGATTTTACAACAGCCGCTAATTAACCAGTTGCCTCTACCAATCTCGTTCTGAACATCGTATAGCCCGTGAATCTGCACGGACCCGGGTCTCACCAATGAGTTCGTACCACACCAATCTTAGTTGAATATTTATTTACTAAAAATCTAAAATGTTGATAAAAGATACACATAGACAAAACACATTATAGGTTATTGATTAGAACTTAGTACAACGGGCAAACACACTATGGCGTGTGTTACCCACAATGGGGTAAAAGAGAGAGAAAAAATAAAGTACACAAGAGAAATATACATTTGGGTGAATTTGTCAGCTATGCTATTCTAACCCTAGCCTTGCCCCAAACTGGCGCTCTTATGGGTCAGAATACAATGATGTAATTACGTGGGGATGATCTCAGAGGATTCTCTGCATAGGCCTTCAGCTGTTCGATGACGCATTACTCCGGCGCACCTCTCTGAGCGTCCTCCCAATGTCAGTGTCCTTTTTGGCTTAGGAGTCTGTTCCCTCACCCTTTGCTCTGGAAGGGGTCTTTTGAGGACAGACAGCTCTGTAGCTCACAGCTCACAACATAGGAATGAAATCCTTTAGATACCACGATTCGATGGGAGATGGAGGCTAGGTGGTTCGACTTGAATTCACCCGCTTAGACACAGCTACTCATTCGTACCTTGGGTAGAAAATGATTTCTTTGTCTTCAAACTTGCGTTGCATTTGGGGTTTGTTGACTTTTTAGACCTTGCTGCAGCTTGGGTCACGTAGTCATCCTGTAAATTCTACACTCACAGGTTTTATACCCTTGGGTCAGAAGTGGGCGTAACTGCCTTTAGAGCAATTCTCTGGGCTTACCAAGTTAATGAGGCAAGGTCTAGATTTCACTCAAATCCAATTTTAGACAACTACTTAACATTTCATCTTCCCCAAAACATTCCCTTTGATTTGGAAATTTTCCACACAACGTACAATGTATAAACATCAAACATATACTAGGAAAACTCTTTATGTTACAATGTTTTCGTAATAACGTCATCTATTAACCTTAACATAACAAAACAAAAATGACATACATTTTCATATTCCATCTATCGTCATGACCACCATTGTGGCTGACGGAAACCATTGTTCCAAAGTTCCTTTATTTCATGTTTAATGTTCTGAGGCTGGTTCTCCATAGTAACAGGACAAAGGAATTTGTCTGTGGCCTGAGATTTACCAGGGGCGTGAGGGGTCATAAAACCTCCCACATCTTCAGACCCCTAGATCTCTCCTCCTCTGTTGGGGTTGAGAGATAATCTGTAGGGTTGTGGTCTCCTGTAACCTGACCTGGTCAGGACAGTCATGACACTAGTCAGTTGAACGCATTCAACTGAAATGTATCTTCCGCATTTAACCCAATCCCTCTGAATCAGAGAGGTGCAGGGGGCTGCCTTAATCAACATTCTACATCTTCGGCGCCCAGGGAACTGCCTTGCTCAAGGGCAGAATTTACGATTTTTACCTTGTCAGCTCAGGGTTTCGATCCAGCAACCTTTCGGTTACTGGTGCAATATTCTAACCACTAGGCTAGAAGCATAGTTTATTTTATCCTGGTTTATAGCCATATTATATTGTTAAAATTCCATAGGTTTTATTATTGTATTTATTAACAGGTTAAATTAGCTCTGGAACAGCTGGGGGTCCCTGAGGAGAGACTTGAAAACTACAGACTTAGTCAACTTTTCTCAATTGATGAAAGGCAATATGTGAGTCTTTCTCAAGACACTGTCTTGACCACAGTCATATATAACATGCAATATGACAACACAACAGATTAGACCAACTGGAATGACATTCTCACTCATGGTTGCACAAGAAGAGCTGTGCGCAAACCACGCCCCAAAATATTCTCATGAACTGCCGTCACTGTATTTGAATTATCACTAAAAGGGGAAAGAACCCTTTTTTGGACTGCAAAGAACCATTGAAGAGCTCAAAGGGTTCTTTGGGTCAGTATGGTTCCACATAGAACCATCACCCTTGCCAATGAACCCTTGAGGAACCCAACTGTTTTAGCGTATGTAATGTATTTTAGAACGTATCTCATGTTAACTGCCTGTGGTCTGAGCAAGAGGCTAAGTCATATACCCTACAGTCAGGTGTGTGTACGTGTGGTGAGTGTGTGTGTGTGCGTGCATGTGTGCGTGTTTTGTATGTTTGTATCTGGGGAGGTGGAGCCCTGAACACTTAAAGAACTATAAAAGGAGAGACAAAGGGGAGCATTGAAAGGCAGAGAGGTAACACGGGGGGCAGAGATGGAGCGAAAAGGATAAATACAGTGGGACATTTATATAGAAGGAAAGAGAGAGAGAGAGAGAGAGAGAAGGACTGAAAAGAGTCATGAACAACAACAGAGTCATGTGGGAGAAGGAGAAAGGGAGCAGAGGGGGGGCGATCAGAGAATTGAGGGAGAGAGACGGAGGGGGATGGTAAAAGAGAATGAGAAGAGGTAGGAAGACGAGAAGAGATGAGAGAGAAAAATTGTTAGAAGAGGGGATGAGTGAGAGAGTAAAGAATAGAGGAAGGGAATGGAAAGATGGAGAGTGGATGGGAGTAACAAGTGGACATTACTGATGCCTTCCAATCTTAGAACTAACCTGGACAGACCCTGCTTGGCTTCAGATGAGACCGGGTGGCCAAACTGTCGCCTAACCTCAAACACTGACCTTCATAATTTTGATCTATTGAATGTCCCTTACTGGGACAATAAAGATTGAGTTTAATTGATTTGAGTCACATGTAGCTCACATCGGAAAGTTAGCTATAACAGCGGTATTATAATTGTGTTACATTAGAAAAACTGTCCATTGGCCCCCTTCTCTCCGGACGACACGATAGGACGGCTGCCAGTCAGCACAAAGTCATTATCCAATCACAGCATGGAGTCTGGAGAGGGAGGAATAATCATAACAATAATCCAGCAGACACGTTTATTTCATTATAAAAGACAAATTAAAGTGTTTAAATGCAGAGCAGGCCACAGAGGAGTGCTGGTGGGAGGTATGTGTGTGTGTGTTTGTGTGTGTGTGACATGTGACTGAAGCACCGTTCTGGATCTTTCCCTCTGCTGTTTCTTCATTAACGGAGAAGTCAGGGAGGACGCAGGCAGGCAATTAATGCAACATCACAGCACTGACGTTTAACCCAAGAACATGCGAATGAACACACACACACACAAGCACACACAAACACATACACACAACCACATGCACGCACACATACACATTAAGGAGTGCACACATTTCCAGGTAGACACAACAGAGCACTGCTCATTATGTCTGTTATGTTCTGCTATGTCTGCTATGTTCTGATCTGGGTGCTGCTCATATTAAACACATCAATTGATCCTATTTTGATAATCCTGCTTTGTGGTCTGGTTTGTGGTCTGGTTTCTCTCTCTCTCTCTCTGTCTGTCTCTTTCTATAGAGTCGATATACAAAGCCCAACCCAACAGTCTGGATATATCACATACCAGTGGTGTCCTTGTAGCCTACCTCAGAGGCAAACCCGTGCGAACACACTTTCTCTCTTTCTTCTTGTTCTTCCTTTCCATTTAGCTGTAATTGTCAGTTACTGACCTTTGACATGGATACTGTTTGTTAAAGACACACACACACACATACGTACACATACATACACACAATTGAGGAGTTTCGGCAGTTGCGATAGATGGTAAAATAAGTGCTGAATTGTCTAATCTCCAGAATATGCTAATTGCTTTAGTCTTCAGTTAAACCGATACTCAAACAGCCATGCCAACAAACAGTTGCGCCATAGATGGTAAAATAAGTGCTGAATTGTCTAAAACCGATACTCAAACAGAATATGAATATGCAAATTGCTTTAGTCTTCAGTTAAACCGATACTCAAACAGCCATGCCAACAAACATGTTATGAATATGCAAATTGCTTTAGTCTTTAGTCTTCAGTTAAACAGATACTCAAACAGCCATGCCAACAAACATGTTATGAATATGCAAATTGCTTTAGTCTTCAGTTAAACAGATACTCAAACAGCCATGCCAACAAACATGTTATGAATATGCAAATTGCTTTAGTCTTCAGTTAAACCGATACTCAAACAGCCATGCCAACAAACATGTTATGAATATGCAAATTGCTTTAGTCTTCAGTTAAACAGATACTCAAACAGCCATGCCAACAAACATGTTATGAATATGCAAATTGCTTTAGTCTTCAGTTAAACAGATACTCAAACAGCCAACAAACATGTTATGAATATGCAAACTTTAGTCTTCAGTTAAACAGATATAAACAGCCATGCCAACAAACATGTTATGAATATGCAAATTGCTTTAGTCTTCAGTTAAACCGATACTCAAACAGCCATGCCAACAAACATGTTATGAATATGCAAATTGCTTTAGTCTTCAGTTAAACAGATACTCAAACAGCCATGTTATGAATATGCAAATTGCTTTAGTCTTCAGTTAAACATACTCAAACAGCCATGCCAACAAACATGTTATGAATATGCAAATTGCTTTAGTCTTCAGTTAAACAGATACTCAAACAGCCATGCCAACAAACATGTTATGAATATGCAAATTGCTTTAGTCTTCAGTTAAACCGATACTCATGCCAACAAACATGTTATGAATATGCAAATTGCTTTAGTCTTCAGTTAAACAGATACTCAAACAGCCAACAAACATGTTATGAATATGCAAATTGCTTTAGTCTTCAGTTAAACAGATACTCAAACAGCCATGCCAACAAACATGTTATGAATATGCAAATTGCTTTAGTCTTCAGTTAAACAGATACTCAAACAGCCATGCCAACAAACATGTTATGAATATGCAAATTGCTTTAGTCTTCAGTTAAACAGATACTCAAACAGCCATGCCAACAAACATGTTATGAATATGCAAATTGCTAGTCTTCAGTTAAACAAACCAACAAACATGTTAGAATCAAATTCAGTTAAACAGATACTCAAACAGCCATGACAACAAACATGTTATGAATATGCAAATTGCTTTAGTCTTCAGTTAAACAGATACTCAAACAGCCATGACAACAAACATGTTATGAATATGCAAATTGCTTTAGTCTTCAGTTAAACAGATACTCAAACAGCCATGACAACAAACATGTTATGGTCTTCAGTTAAACAGATACTCAAACAGCCATGACAACAAACATGTTATGAATATGCAAATTGCTTTAGTCTTCAGTTAAACAGATACTCAAACAGCCATGACAACAAACATGTTTGCAAAAGAGCTTCCAAATATATGACACCAGTGATAGTTCCTATCAAATATGGACCTGTGATATATTGCTTCAGTAACCGATCATATTTGTTCGAAAACAGTGATCTCTTTTTTTGTGTGTCCACCTGTTGTGTGTCCATGGTAATTGGAACAGTTAGTAAAATAGTTTACCGACACGGAATAAAAATAGAAACGCAACATGCAAAAATTTATTTTACTGAGTTACAGTTCATATATGGAAATCATATATGGCTCGCGAGTGGCGCAGTGGTCTAAGGCACTGCATCTCAGTGCAAGAGGCGTCACTACAGTTGTCACGACTTCTACTGAAGTCGAAGCCTCTCCTTGTTCAGGCGGTGCTCGGCGGTAGACGTCACCGGTCTTCTTGCCATCATTGATCCATTTTTCATTTTCCATTGGTTTTGTCTGGTCTTCCTACACTCCTGGTTTCAATCCCATTCATTACCTGTTGTGTATTTAACCCTCTGTTTCCCCTCATGTCTTTGTCAGAGATTGTTTGTTATTCAGTGTTGTGTTGTTTTTGTATTGGTACGCGACGGGTCCTCGTACCCACTTTGTTTATTGTTTACATTTAATGTTTGGAGTATGTTTTGTTTATCGTTATTAAATAACTCCATTACACTCAGTTTGATTCTCCTAAGCCTGACCTCCCTGCCACCTATACACACGACTCTGACAGAATCTCTGACCAAATAATGAAGTCAGCAGGAGAAGGTACCTGGCCATGGAGGTGGAGGAGCGTGTCATGGGACACACAGAGATGATTGATAATCTGAGCGCCGCCATGGATCGCGTTGTCCAGAATATGGACCGCTGGGAGAGACAGGGAGTTTTTCCAGCACCTCCACCAACACAACCGGGGGTTTCCCCTGAGTCCTTTCCCCGCCTGAACCCAGCAGGATCCATTTATCCCTGCCTAAGAGGTACGACGGAGATACTACCGGCTGCCAGGGTTTTCTCCTCAAACTAAGCTTGTATCTGGCAGCGTTGGACCATTTTGAGGAGTTCACCCGTGATTTCAGGACAGTATTCGACCACCAACCCGAAGGCAGAGCGGTGGGTGAGCGCCTCTACCATCTGAGGCAGGGAGCTGGCCTGCAGAGACACCACCCTCACCTTCAGCCAGCTGGTGGACATGTCCATCAGGCTGGACAACATGCTGGCTACTCGTGGACGTCTAGATTGGGGTCTGGTTATTCCATCCTCCTGCACCCTCTCTCCTGTACCCATGGAGCTGGGAGGGGCGGTGCGCAGGGAGTCCGGAGGGGGTTCCCGCTCGAGCACCATATGTGGTCGCAGAGGTCACACTGCTGGTCGGTGCTGGGTTGGTTCCTCTGGGAATCAAGGCAGCAGGCAGAGCACTCTGGCATCACCCCAGGTGAGTAGGCATACATTTTCATCCAGAGTTTGTCTCACCTTTCCTGATTTTTTCCCCCCCGCATTCCCAGTATAAGGCGCTAGTAGATACAGGCGCGGCTGGGAATTTCATTAATAAAAGTTTAGCTCATAGTTTAGGGATCCCCATTGTTCCTGTGGATATGCCTTTCCCCGTTCATGCCTTAGATAGTCGACCATTAGGGTCAGGGTTTATCAGGGAGGCCACCGCTCTTTTGTGTATGGTAAGGCAGGGGGGTCACGAGGAAAATATGAGTCTTTTCCTTTTTGATTCTCCTGCATATTCCGTGGTGCTGGGCCTACCCTGGTTAGCTTGTCATAACCCCACTGTTTCTTGGCCACAGAGGGCTCTCACAGGGTGGTCGCGAGAGTGCTCAGGTAGGTGTTTAGGGGTTTCCATTGGTGCTACTACGGTGGAAAGTCCAGACCAGGTCTCCACCATGCGCATTCCCCCAGAATATGCCAATTTGGCTCTTACCTTCTGTAAAAAGAAGGCAACTCAATTACCACCCCATCGACGGGGGGATTGTGCGATAGATCTCCTGGTAGACGCTGCACTTCCCAGGAGTCACGTGTATCCCCTGTCGCAAGCAGAGAGGGTGGCTATGGAGACATATGTCTCCGAATCCCTGCGTCAGGGGTACATTCAGCCCTCCATTTCACCCTTCTCCTCAAGTTTATTTTTTGTGAAGAAGAAGGATGGAGGTTTACACCTGTGCATTGATTATCGAGGTCTCAATAAAATCACGGTGAGATATAGTTACCCGCTACCTCTTATCACTACAGCGATTGAGTCAATGCACGGGGCACGCTTCTTCACTAAACTGGCTCTCAGGAATACGTACAATCTGGTGCGTATTCGAAAGGGAGACAGGTGGAAGATGGCATTTAGCACCACCTCAGGTCATTATGAGTACCTCGTCATGCCATATGGGTTGATGAATGCTCCATCAGTCTTCCAATCATTTGTAGACGGGATTTTCAGAGACCTGCACGGACAGGGTGTAGTGGTGTATATTGATGATATCCTGAAATACTCGGCTACACGCGCCAAGCATGTGTCCTTGGTGCGCAAAGTGCTTGGTCACCTGTTGGAGCATGATCTATATGTCAAGGCTGAGAAATGCTTGTTCTTCCAACAATCCGTTTCCTTCCTAGGGCATCGGAATTCCACGTCAGGTAAAGGCTCCCAGAACGTTAAGGCAGACGCATTGTCCCGGCTGTATGACACAGAGGAGCGGTCCATGGATCCCACTCCCGTACTCCCAGCTTCTTGATTGTTGGTGCCGGTAGTGTGGGAGCTGGACGCGGACATTGAGCGGGGGTCACGTGCAGAGCCCTCTCCCCCTCAGTGTCCAGCTGGGCGTCTGTCCGTTCCATCTGCTGTCCGCGACCGACTGATCTATTGGGCCCACACGTCACCCTCCTCTGGTCATCCTGGTATAGGTCAGACGGTGAGCTGTCTTGATGGAAGGTACTGGTGGCCCACTTTAGCTAAGGACGTGAGGATTTACGTTTCCTCCTGCTCAGTGTGCGCCCAGTGCAAGGCTCCTAGACACCTGCCCAGAGGTAAGTTACAACACTTACCAGTTCCACAACGGCCGTGGTCGCACCTGTTGGTGGTTGTTTTTAACTGATCTTCCACCTTCACAGGGTAACACCACAATCCGTTTCTAAGTCCTGTTGTCTCCTCCCTTTGCCCGGTCTCCCTACGGCCTTAAAAACTGTGGAGGCCCTGTTTACACATGTTTTCCGGCACTATGGGGTGCCTGAGGATATAGTGTCTGATCGGGGTCCCAAGTTCACATCAAGGGTCTGGAAAGCGTTCATGGAACGTCTGGGGGTCTCGGTCAGCCTTACCTCAGGTTTTCACCCCGAGAGTAATCGGCAGGTGGAGAGAGTTAACCAGGATATGTGGGTAGGTTTCTGCCTCCTTGGCATCAGAGTCAGACCGAGGCTCCTGCGGTGGACAATTGGTTCCGGCGCGAGGAGGAAACCTGGGAGGGCGCCCATATCCACCTTCAACGCGCCATACTGCGCCAGAAAGTTGGCGCAGACTGTCACCGCAGTGAGGCCCCGGTGTTCGCACCAGGGGACAGGGTCTGGCTCTCGACCCGAAACCTGCCCCTCCACCTGCCCTGCGGGAACCTGGGTCCGCGGTTTGTGGGGCCGTTTAAAGTCCTGAGGAGAGTGAATGAGGTATGTTATAGGTTGCAGCTACCCACTAATTACCATATTAACCCCTCGTTCCATATGTCTCTCCTCAGGCCGGTGGTGGCTGGCCCGCTCCAGGTGCCTGAAGTGCGGGATGTTCCTCCGCCCCTCTGGACATCGAGGGGTCCCGGCGTACTCCGTTCGATCCATCTTGGATTCAAGACATCGGGCGAAGGGCCTTCAGTACCTTGTGGACTGGGAGGGGTACGGTCCGGAGGGGAGATGCTGGGTTCCGGTGGAGGACGTATTAGATCCTTCCATGCTGCGAGAATTTCACCGTCTCCATCCGGATCGCACTGCGGCTCGCCCTCCGGGTCATGCCCGAGGCCGGTGAGGACGACGAGCAAGTAGATGAGCTTCCCTGAGACGGTGTCTGACAGTTTGTGTAGAAATTATTCGGTTTTGCAATCCTACAGTTTCATCAGCTGTCCGGGTGGCTGATCTCAGACGATCCCGCAGGTGAAAAAGCTGGAGGCGGAGGTCCTGGGCTGGCGTGGTTACAAGTGGTCTGCGGTTGTGAAGCCGTTGGACGTCTCTAAAATGACCTTGGAGGCGGCTTATGGTAGAGAAATGAACATGAAATTCTCTGGCAACAGCTTCGGTGGACATTCCTGCAGTCAGATTGCCAATCGCACGCTCCCTCAAAAGTTGAAACATCTGTGGCATTGTGCTCTGTGACAAAACTGCACATTTTTGAGTGGCCTTTTATTGTCCCCAGCACAATGTGCACCTGTATAATGATAATGCTGTTTAATGAGCTTCTTGATATGCCACACCTGTCAGGTGGATGGATTATCTTGGCAAAAAAGAAATGCTCACTAACAGGGATGTAAACAAATTTGTGCACAAATGTGTTTTCAGCTCATGAAACATGGGACCAACACTTTACATGACAAATGTATATTTTTATTCAATATCATTTTATTGGCCTTTGCAATTGATAGTGAAATTGTATGGCTTGCTGCAAGAATGTTGTACACAGTCAAGCTAGTGTGTGTGCATGACTATTGGCTCCGTCTATGAGGTGAGGACAGACAGGAGACAGTCAGGGACGTTACTCTGATCTGGTTGAGTGAGTTATGTTCAGCACATGATGACTGAGCTAAGTGGTTTTTATTTTCTTACTCCTGTAACGTGGTCTCATGCTCTTGGGCCTGGTGAGAGTGTGGGGAAAAGAGTTCCGAAACATTTACAGAGTGCACCATTTCAGAGCAACAGTAAAATACTGCGATGTGATCCAATCTGAGACAGGAGCCACGGTGTTGCAAACTTGTTTCAAAATGAGAGTCCACAGATGGCTTTTTTACTTGCAAAACACTCCTCTCTCAACCTAGAAAACACACACACACCAGTAGAAAAACATGCAATCTCTCAACAATCTCTCAATGGAAGCGTGACTATGAATAATCCTAACTCAGTCCTGCTTAAACTAGAAATGCATGCTTGTTTCATCTTTCAGGCACCACGCACTTACATACACACTGTGTGTGTGTGTGTGTGTGTGTGTGTGTGTGTGTGTGTGTGTGTGTGTGTGTGTGTGTGTGTGTGTGTGTGTGTGTGTGTGTGTGTGTGTGTGTGTGTGTGTGTGTGTGTGTGTGTGTGTGTGTGTGTGTGTGTGTGTGTGCGTGCATGAGCATGTGTGTGTATTGGTTAAGACCTGGGTTTTCAATGGGGCAAGTGACTAATCTGTCTCGCATGACTTCTGATTCCCCGCCTTAGCAACTGTCGCCAGGTCGGAATCTCCTGATTTTGATTTATCTATCGGCCAGCACTTAGGTTCTGTTTTGTTAACAGGATTGCAGCCATTTATAACAGTGTTTCATTACTGTACTAAGAGCCGATAAGATGATCACTCACACACTCTCACACAAACATGCACGCAGTGACAAGCGCATGCACGCACACATACAAAGAGACGCGCACACTGACACACAGAGACACACATGCACACACACACACACACGCACACACATACATACAAAGAGACACGCACACTCACACACACAGGGACACAGACAAGCTAGTGCTAATTCACTCTACTGACAGGAAAGCACGGCAAACAACATCCATTATGGACACCCAGCTAATTGGTAGTGGGGAGGGGAGGAGGGAGGACAGAGGGAGAAAAAGAGGGGTATAAGGAAGGAGAAGAAGGGCGAGAAGAAGAAATAACAATGTAACATAGTAAGGGAAGAACAAGCCTCTGTTTTCTGATGCTTTAGAGCAGGACTGTACTTATTGTCCTCATTGCTTCCTTTGTCCATCTCCCCCCCATTTCTCTTGCCCTTCCCCTTCTTTCTTGACAGGTGAGCAGATACCTTGAGGACTCTGTCCCTTGGTTCCCCCTCTCTTCTTCTCCCCCCACTCTCTCTGTGACAAAAAAAACTTAGTTACAGTAACAGCGATCTCCAATACTTTAAATGTCACATGAATCAGAGCACAGAGACTAATAAACAGCTTCTATCTCCAGGGCATCAGACTGTTAAACAGTCACTACTAGCCAGCCTCTGCCCAGTACCCTGCCCTGAGCCTCATACACTGTTACTAGGCAAGTCCCACCTGGTACTCAACCCTGCACCTTAGAGACCGCTGCCCTATGTACATAGTCATCAATCACTGGTTATTTTAATCATGTTTACATACTGTTTTACCCACTTTATATGTATACCCTGTATTGTAGTCATGGATCATCCTATATAACTACTGCTGAACACATATTTTCTATTCACATACTGCCCATAATGTCTATACACACCATTCACATATATACAGTATATAATTATATGTTTTGAACACTGCTGCTACTCACTGTTTATTATTTATGCATAGTCACTTCACCCCCACCTACATGTACAAATTACCTCAACTAACCTGTACACCTGCACATTGACTTGGTACCGGTACCCCCTGTATATAGCCTTGTTATTGTGTTACTTTTAATTATCTTTTAATTTTATTTTTTACATTAGTTTATTTGGTAAATAAACTTGGTTCAAAAACAATTGGTTCAAAACTCTTCTTGAACTGCACTGTTGGTTAAGGGCTTGTAAGTAAGCATTTCACGGTAAGGTCTATACTTGTTGTATTCGGCGCATGTGACAAATAAAGTTTGATTTGATTGGATTTATATTCCAGATGCTGGTCCGGAAGTTAATTTACACAGCTCATTCTAAAATTTCAACTACTGTACACTGCATTTTAGTTCATGTTGTGTAAGTTGCTCTGGTGTAAATACAGTGCCTTGCGAAAGTATTCGGCCCCCTTGAACTTTGCGACCTTTTGCCACATTTCAGGCTTCAAACATAAAGATATAAAACTGTATTTTTTGCGAAGAATCAACAACACGTGGGACACAATCATGAAGTGGAACGACATTTATTGGATATTTCAAACTTTTTTAACAAATTAAAAACTTGGGTGTACAAAATTATTCAGCCCCCTTAACTTCTTGCGTCGAGCCATCCCGGATCCGGTATCATAACTACAGCCTCAAGTTCATTACCATAACGCAATGTTAACTATTCATGAAAATCGCAAATGAAATGAAATTAATCTATTTGCTCTCAAGCTTAGCCTTTTGTTAACAACACTGTAATCTCAGATTTTCAAAATATGCTTCTCAACCATTGCAAAACAAGCATTTGTGTAACAGTATTGATGGCTAACGTAGCATTTAGCATAGCATTTAGCATTAGCATTCAGCGTGCAACATTTTCCACAAAAACCATAAAAGCATTCAAATAAAATCATTTACCTTTGAAGAACTTCAGATGTTTTCAATGAGGAGACTCTCAGATAGCAAATGTTCAGTTTTTCCTGAAAGATTATTTGTTTCGGACAAATCGCTCCGTTTTCTGTGTCATGTTTAGCTACGAAAAAAACCCTGTATCCAGGATTGTGTAAATCTATCAGCAAGCTCATTAGCATAACACAACATTAACTATTCATGAAAATCGCAAATGAAATGAAATGAATCTATTTGCTCTCAAGCTTAGCCTTTTGTTAACAACACTGTCATCTCAGATTTTCAAAATATGCTTCTCAACCATTGCAAAACAAGCATTTGTGTAACAGTATTGATGGCTAATGTACCATTTAGCATTAGCATTCAGCAAGCAACATTTTCCACAAAAACCATAAAAGCATTAAAATAAAATAATTTACCTTTGAAGAACTTCAGATGTTTTCAATGAGGAGACTGTTAGATAGCAAATGTTCCGTTTTTACAAAAAATATTATTTGTGTCGACTAATCGCTCAGTTTTGTTCATCGCGTTTGGGTAGGGAAAAAAATAAAATAATAAGTCATTAAAACGCAAACTTTTTTCCAAATTAACTCCATAATATCGACAGAAACATGGCAAACGATGTTCAGAATCAATCCTCAAGGTGTTTTTCACATATCTATCGATGATAAAATCCATCGTGGCAGTTTACTTTCAATTCTGAAGAAATGGAACGCGCATGCACTTACAGATTACGCACACAGGACACCGGGTGGGACACCAGGTAAATGTAGTCTCTTATGGTCAATCTTCCAAAGATATGCCTACAAACACGTCACAATGCTGCAGACACCTCGGGAATATACAGAAAGCGCAGGCTCATTCCTGGCGCATTCACAGCCATATAAGGAGACATTGGAACACAGCGCCTTCAGAATCCGGGGCATTTCCTGTATGAAACTTCATCATGGTTTCGCCTGTTGCATTAGTTCTGGGGCACACACAGATAATATCTTTGCAGTTTTGGAGACGGCAGAGTTGTGTCTTTTCAAGGCTGTCAATTCCATGCATAGTCGAGCATCTTTTCGTGACAAAATATTGCGCTTAAAACGGGCACGTCTTTTTATCCAATAATGACACAGCGCCCCCATAGGTTCAAGAGGTTAAGTTAATACTTTGTAGCGCCACCTTTTGCTGCGATTACAGCTGTAAGCCGCTTGGGGTATGTCTCTATCAGTTTTGCACATCGAGAGACTGAAATTTTTTCCCATTTCTCCTTGCAAAACAGCTCGAGCTCAGTGAGGTTAGATGGAGAGCATTTGTGAACAGCAATTTTCAGTTCTTTCCACAGATTCTCGATTGGATTCAGGTCTGGACTTTGACTTGGCCATTCTAACACCTGGATATGTTTATTTTTGAACCATTCCATTGTAGATTTTGCTTTATGTTTTGTATCATTGTCTTGTTGGAAGACAAATCTCCGTCCCAGTCTAAGGTCTTTTGCAGACTCCATCAGGTTTTCTTCCAGAATGGTCCTGTATTTGGCTCCATCCATCTTCCCATCAATTTTAACCATCTTCCCTGTCCCTGCTGAAGAAAAGCAGGCCCAAACCATGATGCTGCCACCACCATGTTTGATAGTGGGGATGATGTGTTCAGGGTGATGAGCTGTGTTTCTTTTACGGCAAACATAATGTTTTGCATTGTTGCCAAAAAGTTCAATTTTGGTTTCATCTGACCAGAGCACCTTCTTCCACATGTTTGGTGAGAGAGAACAAGAACATGCTAAGGGAGAGCGAGAAAGGCACCAGACAGACAGACAGACAGACAGACAGACAGACAGACAGACAGACAGACAGACAGACAGACAGACAGACAGACAGACAGACAGACAGACAGACAGACAGACAGACAGACAGACAGACAGACAGACAGACAGACAGACAGACAGACAGAGAAAAAAAGAAAGATGGCAAGATAGAGAACAGAGTCGAGATGGATGTGCAGAATTAGAGTGTGAGATAAGAGGAGAGATAAAGAAGAAGAAAACTAAGTGAGGGAGGGGTGGAGAGGGCACAGCAGACATTGTTTACATTCTCTGATACATCATCCAACATGTCTGCTTATTTATGTCATTCTCTCCGGCTACTGAGCAGACACAGATGGGCTACACACACACACACACACACACACACACGAACACACACACACACACACACACACACACACACACACACACACACACACACACACACACACACACACACACACACACACACACACACACACACACACACACACACACACACACACACACACACACACACACACAGCTTTATTTGCATTTCCCAGAGTGCCTTGCCTTTCGAGTAAATTGTATTTGTTGTATTTGACTGTATTTGTTAGTGACAGAGACATGGTTGTTGCATTCATCCATTTTCAGTCCTGTGGACTTCATCAAGTGAGATCCTAAGAAAATAATTAGCACAATACAATAAATACAGTACCTATCAAAAGTTTGGACACACCTACTCATTCAAGGTTTTTGTTTATTTGAACTATTTTCTACATTGCAGAATAATAGTGAAAACATCAAAACTATAAAATAACACATATGGAATCATGCCGTAACCAAAAGACTCTGGGTTCGAGCCCAGGCTCTGTAGCAGCTGGCTGCGACCGGGAGGTCCATTGCACGACGCACTGTTGGCCTAGCGTCGTTCGGGTTAGGGAGGGTTTGGCCGGTAGGGATATCCTTGTCTCATCACTCACTAGCGACTCCTGTGGTGGGCCGGGCGCAGTGCACGCTCGCCAGGTGCACAGTGTTTCCTCCGACACATTAGTGCGGATGGCTTCCGTGTTGGATGCGCGCTGTGTTAAGAAGCAGTGCGGTTTGGTTGGGTTGTGTTTCGGAGGACGCATGGCTTTCGACCTTCGTCTCTCCTGAGCCTGTACGGGAGTTGTAGCGATGAGACAAGATAGTAACTACTAACAATTGGATACCACGAGTGTTAAACAAATCCAAATATATTTTAGATGTTTGATTCTTCAAAGTAGCCACCCTTTGCCTTGATGACATCTTTGCACACTCTTGTCATTCTCTTAACCAGCTTCATGAGGTAGTCACCTGGAATGCATGTATTTCGATTTTTGTATCACTTTTTTGATTACTACATGATTTCATATGTGTTAATTCATCGTTTTGATATCTTCACTATTATGCTACAATGTAGAAAAAAGTAAAAATAAAGAAAAACCCTTGACTTGTATTTCATAAGGCCTTATTTTGAGGACCTAGTTTCACCTCAATACAGTGGCCTGAAACTCATGGTTTACAGGCCACAGCAGGCCTGCAAGTCACATTATGCTGGCTTGCAAAGTGATGTGTAATTCCTATTGGAATCAAGCCAGAGTGGGGAAATCCAACCTTTGGATTTTTTTATTACCCACTAATTGCATTCAGAATGACTGCCAGGGTTGGGACGATGAGACTACCTAAAGTATCTAAACAGGAACAACCATTTCAGTAATGTGTTCAATAAGTCCAAGTAACATATTTCATTAGTTTAGAAAACGTATGTAACTTATATTTGAATAGCAAAATATTAATTGATCAATGTACATGCAAAAACTTTGATATTGAAACAAACAATTTAAAAAATCAACCTGCAATAGAGCACATTTGGAAATATGATAATGATGGGCGTGGTTTAGGTTAAACTATGGTATTAAAACCAACACTGTGGTTATTTTTTCACCAATGAGTGTTAATTTAACACTGACAGTGTTAATTGTTATGTTATACTGAAAAATCAACACTGGATAACACTGGCCAATTTGCTGTGTGAGTGAAAAATCATTCAATTCATTCCCATTAGAAGCTCAGAAGGTGCATTAGGTCATCCTAAATGTGCCATGGTAAATGACAGAAATACATTTATTTATAAACAAAAAGTATTTAGTAATAATTAGCAATAATCATTTCTATATACTTCAAGGCATATAATATAAACCGCTTAAGCACATTGGATAGACAAAATCAATATAACATGTAGAACAAATCAGAGCTGTTAGGTACATAGCTTTGGTTTGGTGCCATTACTGCTGTTCCCAATGGCCAGTCCATTTCTGTCCAAAAGCCCTCAGTCCAGGCTCTGTCGTGATTCTCTTCCCTGGATGGTCTCTTACTCTGTAGCCTCAGTGTCTCTCTCAGTCCCTCACATCTACAACTGTGTCACACTCAGAGGACCAGGTCTTAATGTTCAGAGCTGTGTACGTGTCACTGTTCTGTTCAGGACTGTTTGGGTCAGGTGTGTCCGCTGTGACATTACTTCCTGTGGATCTTCTCTTCAGTATAAGGACTAGAAGGCCTCCAAAAGCCAGGACAGCCACAACCCTCACAACAGGAGCCCAGACATACACTGCTTCTCCGCTCAGTGTTGGTGGTGAGTCATTTACTTCTATGTTGAAGAACAAGGAAGTAGAGAGCTGAGCTCCCATCTCATTCCCAGCCTCACAGAAGTACTGGTCTTCTTGTACCAGATGCAGTATGGCGCCGACAGAGACGGTCGCCTCGCTTCGAGTCCTTAGGAAACTATGCAGTATTTGTTTTTTTATGTATTATTTCTTACGTTGTTACCCCAGGAAATCTTAAGTCTTATTATATACAGCCAGGAAGAACTATTGGATATAAGAGCAATGTCAACTTATCAACATTATGACCGGGAATACGACTTTCCTGAAGCAGATCTTCTGTTCGGACCACCACCCAGGACAATGGAGCTAATTCCAGTAGGCGCTCCCGAGTATACTACTAGCCAATGACCAGTCGCTTGACAACAAGGTAGCCGAAATTCGAGCAAGGGTTGCCTTCCAGAGAGACATCAGAGATTGTAACATTTTCTGTTTCATGGAAATATGGCTCTCACGGGAAATTGGTTCAGCCACCGGGCTTCTATATGCATTGCGCCGACAGAGATAAACACCTCTCTGGGAAAAGGAAGTTTGCATACCGCCCCAACAGGTCCACAATGATAAACAGCTGCCTCTGATTGGGAACCATACCAGGCCAAACACAGAAATACAAAAACATAGAACAACACATAGAATGCCCACCCCAACTCACGCCCTGACCAAATTAAAATAGAGACATAAAAAACGAACTAAGGTCAGGATGTGACACTCTTATGATGATTTGAAAAAAGTCGCTTGAAATGCATGACCCCTATTTAGTTTTTTTGCACAGGCTGTACACACTACATAAGTCACTCATTCACAGTTTGACAAGCACTTGATAATGCCTAGAATTTCACGGTGGTATCCCCTTTGTGTGACCGTAATGCACCCTAAAAAATGCCTTTTACAGCCAGTGGCCATTGTGCCCTTCTCGCTGAGTGCTGCGCGCTCCATCACATGATCAGGTCTTTCTCAGAGGCTACAAGTGAAGACAGACACATCTGGGACGCAACTGTGCACATCCTTATCCATTTATGAGGTGCATTTTGAAGATATTGGAAGAAAAGTTCACATTTACTTTTCATCAGCCATCAAAATGAGTAGGCCTAACAAACAGAAAAAGCACTAGCCTATGTCAATCAAGCCCATAGTACAATGGTCGACCTATTCTATTCTGTGCTAGAAATAAGTATTCCAAACATAGTCTGGGACAGTTGTGGGATGCGATAGATCCCAAATGAATACACCCACTAACATTTTTAAAAAAACAGATCAGAACTTTTAGCTTAAAATGTTGATGTGAGCCATCACCAGCCTTTCAAAGCACTTCATGGCTACGGACGTGAGTGCTACGGGTCTGTAGTCATTTAGGCAGGTTGCCTTTGTGTTCTTGGGCACAGGGACTATGGTGGTCTGCTTGAAGCATGTTGGTATTACAGACTCAATCAGGGACATGTTGAACATGTCAGTGAAGACACTTGCCAGTTGGTTAGCACCTGCCCGAAGCACACGTCCTGGTAATCCATCTGGCCCCGCAGCCTTGTGTATGTTGACCTGTTTAAAGGTCTTAGTCACGTCGGCTACGGAGAGCGTGATCACACAGTCATCTGGAACAGCTGATGCTCCCATGCATGCCTCAGTGTTGCTTGCCCCGAAGCGAGCATAGAAGTGATTTAGCTCGTCTGGTAGGCTCGTGTCACAGGGCAGCTCGCGGCTGTGCTTCCCTTTGTAGTCTGTAATAGTTTGCAAGCCCTGCCACATCCAACGAGCGTCGGAGCCGGTGTAGTATGATTCAATCTTAGCCCTGTATTGACGCTTTGCCTGTTTGATGGTTCGCCGCAGGGCATAGCGTGATTTCTTGTAAGCTTCCGGGTTAGAGTCCCGCACCTTGAAAGCAGCAGCTCTACCCTTTAGCTCGGTGCGAATGTCGCCTGTAATCCATGGCTTCTGGTTGGGGTATGTACAGTGCCTTGCGAAAGTATTCGGCCCCCTTGAACTTTGCGACCTTTTGCCACATTTCAGGCTTCAAACATAAAGATATAAAACTGTATTTTTTGTGAAGAATCAACAACAAGTGGGACACAATCAAGGAGTGGAACGACATTTATTGGATATTTCAAACTTTTTTTAACAAATCAAAAACTGAAAAATTGGGCGTGCAAAATTATTCAGCCCCCTTAAGTTAATACTTTGTAGCGCCACCTTTTGCTGCGATTACAGCTGTAAGTCGCTTGGGGTATGTCTCTATCAGTTTTGCACATCGAGAGACTGCAATGTTTTCCCATTCCTCCTTGCAAAACAGCTCGAGCTCAGTGAGGTTGGATGGAGAGCATTTGTGAACAGCAGTTTTCAGTTCTTTCCACAGATTCTCGATTGGATTCAGGTCTGGACTTTGACTTGGCCATTCTAACACCTGGATATGTTTATTTTTGAACCATTCCATTGTAGATTTTGCTTTATGTTTTGGATCATTGTCTTGTTGGAAGACAAGGATATTCGTGATCGTACCTCGTCTAGTTTATTGTCTAATGATTGCACGTTGGCAAGTAATATTGATGGTAACGGCAGCATTCCTAGTTGTCTTCTGCGGGTCCGGACGAGACATCCGGCTCTTCGTCCTCTCCGTCACTTTCTTTTGCGAATGATTGGGATGTCTGCCCTGTGGGTGGTTTGGAGAATATCGTGTGAGTCCTGCTTGCTGCTGATGTTGTTGTTGTTGTTGAAGAAATCTTTGTCATAATCCGAGGTGAGTGATCGCTGTCCTGATATCCAGAAGCTCTTTGTCTAATCCGAGGTGAGTGATCGCTGTCCTGATATCCAGAAGCTCTTTGTCTAATCCGAGGTTAGTGATCGCTGTCCTGATATCCAGAAGCTCTTTGTCTAATCCGAGGTGAGTGATCTCTGTCCTGATATCCAGAAGCTCTTTGTTTAATCCGAGGTGAGTGATCGCTGTCCTGATATCCAGAAGCTCTTTGTCTAATCCGAGTTGAGTGATCTCTGTCCTGATATCCAGAAGCTCTTTGTCTAATCCGAGGTGAGTGATCGCTGTCCTGATATCCAGAAGCTCTTTGTCTAATCCGAGGTGAGTGATCGCTGTCCTGATATCCAGAAGCTCTTTGTCTAATCCGAGGTGAGTGATCGCTGTCCTGATATCCAGAAGCTCTTTGTCTAATCCGAGGTGAGTGATCGCTGTCCTGATATCCAGAAGCTCTTTGTCTAATCCGAGGTGAGTGATCGCTGTCCTGATATCCAGAAGCTCTTTGTCTAATCCGAGGTGAGTGATCGCTGTCCTGATATCCAGAAGCTCTTTGTCTAATCCTAGGTGAGTGATCGCTGTCCTGATATCCAGAAGCTCTTTGTCTAATCCGAGGTGAGTGATCGCTGTCCTGATATCCAGAAGCTCTTTGTCTAATCCGAGGTGAGTGATCGCTGTCCTGATATCCAGAAGCTCTTTGTCTAATCCGAGGTGAGTGATCGCTGTCCTGATATCCAGAAGCTCTTTGTCTAATCCGAGGTGAGTGATCGCTGTCCTGATATCCAGAAGCTCTTTGTCTAATCTGAGGTGAGTGATCGCTGTCCTGATATCCAGAAGCTCTTTGTCTAATCCGAGGTGAGTGATCTCTGTCCTGATATCCAGAAGCTCTTTGTCTAATCCGAGGTGAGTGATCTCTGTCCTGATATCCAGAAGCTCTTTGTCTAATCCGAGGTGAGTGATCGCTGTCCTGATATCCAGAAGCTCTTTGTCTAATCTGAGGTGAGTGATCGCTGTCCTGATATCCAGAAGCTCTATGTCTATTCCGAGGTGAGTGATCTCTGTCCTGATATCCAGAAGCTCTTTGTCTAATCCGAGGTGAGTGATCGCTGTCCTGATATCCAGAAGCTCTTTGTCTAATCCGAGGTGAGTGATCGCTGTCCTGACATCTAGAAGCTCTTTTCTGCCGTAAGATACGGTTGCAGAAACTTTATCTACAATATCATTTACAAATATCGCGAAAACCCCCCACATAATAGCACAATTGGTTAGGAGACCGTAAAACGGCGACCATCTCCTCCTGCGCCATCTGGCGTTTGACTGAGATCTTCAGAAAAGGAACATTTATTAAACCAGAAGACATTTGTGATTTTAGCAGCACTGGGATATGTGTAAGTGCAGGGCAGGTCCACTGACAACCCCTTCAAAGCACAGCTAATGTCTTGTCTGTAAGTCACACTCCAGCCATCTTGACCCAATACCACTACAACACAGTCACACAATACACAATTATTTCACCATCTCACCGTGAACTCATTATGACATTTTATGAACATTTTAGTATGAATTGATACTTAAGTCGAACAAGACTGTGAAAAAACAATGAGGCCATAGCTACCTGCCACAGACGAGAGAAAAAACAAAGAATTCACTTCCTGATGTTTCACTCCGCAGGCTTAGAAACATACAGATAGTCAACTAAACACAGTTTATAGCTGCTGAATAACTCAACCTGATCCTTACAAGAAAGGGTTAGCAATCGCTACTTGAACAATATGCAGCACTCAAGGAAATATGTTTCCCCATTGAGAATAACCTGTTTTATTCTAAGAACTAGCATTTCAAGTATACTTACAGAGTGAGGGGAGATGTGGATCTGGTCAGTGTGCATACTGGCAGTGCATGACAACATAGCCTACAGTAAATTAGGTGTCTGTGGTTGGCACAAGCAGTCAGTGGACGACCTGGTAATGCAGACATAGATTCCTTCTGACCTTCTGGCTTTAATAATAGTTCCACACTTTGAATGTCTCTGCCCCTGTACGCACTTGACAGAATGGTTGATATTTTTGTGATACAACGGACAGTTTGTCCAAGATGTTTACACAAACATTCTGTGGTGTCTCCACAATGCTTATTTTATTTTTTGTACAAAGAAAACTCTCTGCTGTATCACAACCGCTGTGCCAAATGCATTGTACATTAGTTGTACAACTTGCATGTGTACAGGCCTGAGTCTCCCTCTTTCTCTCTGTCTTGCATTTGAACACACATTGACAATGATCTCCTTCTTCGGCAGTAGGAGTGTTATAGATTCATTCTCAGAGCATCACAAAGATAAACTCATAAACAAACAGACAAGCCCAGAACGAACCGCTCAGTCTGGAAACACGGCTGGAAAACTCCCATGAAAACTAACCAAAACACAAACCATAATTCACAGAGCAGGATGCTCCATCTGTAGCTGGTTTATTTCTCAATAAGCATGTAATTTGTCCTCCACTAGATGCAGAAACAGTGTAAACACATTTGCATACGACAATGTGCATTTCAATAAGAATGAGAGATGACATAAAGGTGTTGAGAAAGAAAAGAAAGAAAGAACATATCCTTCATCTTTCTATCTCTCTCCTCCCTTGTAGGACAGATGCTGTGTTGAGGCCGTAACAAAGGCCTGGGGTGAGTGTCTAACTGAGCTGTGTTCTGGACTGAGAGGCCAGAGGCCTGGGGGAATAATGGTTAGCAAGTTGAAAAATGTCTTCATCACAAAAAGCCTCAGACAGTAATAAATGAAATAGTTGCACTAAACACATTAATCCACGCTAGTGTGTGTGTGTGTGTGTGTGTGTGTGTGTGTGTGTGTGTGTGTGTGTGTGTGTGTGTGTGTGTGTGTGTGTGTGTGTGTGTGTGTGTGTGTGTGTGTGTGTGTGTGTGTGTGTGTGTGTGTGTGTGTGTGTGTGTGTGTGTGTGTGTGGAGAGTTTTCGGGATGGGGGGCCTGAAAAGGTTGTGTGAGTGCTATAGCGGAAGAAAGTGAGAGCTAGCAACCCACCGTCAAAGCAAAAGTACCCTCTTGCTCACTCTTTCACACGCTCTCTCTACCTCGCCCACATTCTCGCTCCTCTCTTCTCTCTCCTCCCCCACCTCTCACTCTTCTCCCTCTCCACTCTTTATCCCCCATGTTTCCCTCTCTCTCCAAACTGTGTATATTTGGGGCTGTCTATAGGGAGGTAGGGGTCGTTATTAATCTTGCTGCCTCTCTTAGCTTCAGGCATAACAGCAGGGCGGAATCAGTGTGTGTGTGTGTGTGTGTGTGTGTGTGTGTGTGTGTGTGTGTGTGTGTGTGTGTGTGTGTGTGTGTGTGTGTGTGTGTGTGTGTGTGTGTGTGTGTGTGTGTGTGTGTGTGTGTGTGTGTGTGTGTGTGTGTGTGTGTGTGTGTGTGTGTGTGTGTGTGTGTGTGTGTGTGTGAATAAGCAGGAGAAAGGTTTTGGTTGTGAATTAAACTGTTGTGGTGTGTGAGTAAAATGTGTGTGAGAATGTGAGTGGATGCTTGTGTGCTTGTGTGTGTGTGTGTGTGTGTTTTGTGTGTGTGTGTGTGTGAGAGAGAGAGAGAGAGAGAGAGAGAGAGAGAGAGAGAGAGAGAGAGAGAGAGAGAGAGAGAGAGAGAGAGAGAGAGAGAGAGAGAGAGAGAGAGAGAGAGAGAGAGAGTACTTTGTCATGATGGATCACGAGAAACGCACATTCTTAACACACTCACACAAAACAGAAACCTGTGAAAAATGAAGAGCAGAGAAAAAGAGAGAGGAGGGGAGGGGACAGCGGAGGAAGAGGAGACGGAGAATGAGAAAGAAATAAGGGGGACAGAGAAAGGGAGGATGAGAAGAAGGAGAAAAATATTGAGGGACAGAGAGGCAAAAGAAAGGGGGAGAGAGTGCGAGAGAGAGAGAGAGAATATGAGGGACAGAGAGAAAGAAGAGGGGTGAGTTTTTGGTTCTCATGAACTCATTTAGCGTTGTCCTCTCTGCCCTCTCTCCTGCACTCCCACAATGCTGAACAGTGGCGTGCATCAATAACGCCTGTGACTACATGAGGAGGACGGGTCAGACGAACAACCACCATCACCATGGTAACCATCACCACTTCCATCGCCACGACAACAATCTCTGTGGCACACAGGGGAGTCCCCTTCCTCGGTCCTTGCCACTGCTGGCAGGCAGCGCTCTGGGTTGAGGGCTGACTCAGGACTCCTAAACCAGTGGTTCTCAAAACTCTCCTCATGGACCCCCATACATTTCACAATTTTGGTGTAGCCCTGAACTAAGTCACCTGATTCACATATTCAAGGGCTTGATGATTAATTAACAAGTTAAATCAGGTGTGTTAGCTCTGGAATAGATCAAATACATGGAACGGCTGGGGGTCCCCGAGGAGAGGTTTGAGAACCACTGTCCTAAACCACAGGTCCATGGTCAGACGTAAGTGTAGTCATCCTAATGGTGAAGGTTATGATTTGTGTAGGTTGGATCTGATGCTAGATATGTGGCTATGGGAAACGCCTACCCTGCTCTACCCGGGATCCAGGGACTGGAGGAGGAGAGGGTCTCAAGGAGGAGAACAACACGACAAGAGGTCCACTAAAACTGGGCTCCGTCGAAGACCTGCATGACGCTTTTTGAAGTACTCACACAATGCATTGAATTGAGTTTACTCTCATGTTAATATTCATTCGTTTAATGAATTCATTAAAGGTCGTTTAAATGTTAACGGTCCCTGTCGCAGCGTTGGTCAGATCTGTCACCGTAACGTTTCTTGCATCTCAACGAGGCCATGTGTCTGCCGCGCATGAACGCGTCGTCCTATTGATGAAGGGAAGACAATGTAGGCAATTTCTTGTCAGATAATAAAACACATTTTTTTTTTTAAACTTTCGAATCCAATGTCATTGTTTGAATGGGCAAATTACAGCATATTATGGCCTTTAGGGAAGGCGCAATCTCAGGTAAAATGGCTTGATATTATTGTCTGGTTGGGTTGGCTGCTGTGACAAACATTTGATTCCACTGTGAAAGTGGTTATTTGTGTAGCCCTAGTTGCGGGAGTGAGGGAGCTACTACTATTGGCTTTATAAAGAAAGAAAAGTGAAAGCGAAAAAGAGAGAGAGGGGAATATGTCCCAGGCAATTGGCAATATAACCAAATAATGGCCTCTAGAAGACATATTGTAAAGGTGGTGGCCGTTTGCATCGCGCAGACGATACGGAGTTAAATATCATATCTAATTATCATGTTTTTAAAAGAAATCATATTGCGGTTGTTAAGAGGACCGTCGCGAAATGTCAGATCTGTGTTCGTTTCACGCGCCTCTTGATGGATGTGAAGCGACGAACCCGGGGCTCAGGCCCACGGAGCTCGCGAGAGGGATATTTCCTTTAGGACTGAAAACAAGGAAAGGTGGAGCGGATCGCGGACGGTTAAACCAATCAAATGGTTGCAAGGGAATGGATGTGCGAATTCAACCAATGAAAAGGCAAATAGTGGTCTTTACCCCACGTGGGGTGTGAGTCCCAAACAACACCGACCTTGCGTTGAAGCTGGTCTGGCCAATCAGGGAAAAATAAGGTGTTAATCTCGGTACGGATTGGTTCACAATTTCATACAGTCCCTCAGTCATCTGGTTTGTACCATTTGTTAACCCCTTACTACCACAGGAACATGGCATAGTAAGCAAATTGTTTTACAGCCTAAACTGAGCTATTAGTAGACCAAATGAAATAATGTGGATTAATTATTTAGACCACAGATGTGGTTAGTTAGAAAAACTTAGACACAACAACATGTCAAAAAATAAAGACATATTCAATCTTGAAGAAAGAGTTTGGTCTTGCATAGCCCAAGTCAATCCCAGATGTTTTTCAGCTCACTAGAAAAGAAAGCAGGTGTTGAACAAGTAGCCTAAGCAAGTAGGCAAAGTCGAGAGAGAAACCTGATAGCAGGTGATGGTGCAAGATAAGGACACTTAGTTAGTGTTAGTGTAAGAACCGGTTGCCTAATTTAGACTGTGTTTCTGTTTCCTATCAAAAGAAAGCCTCATACCTATTAGGTGGCATGGTTTCCATACAGTGTAATAGCCGTTCCTCTAGCCTAGCAAAAACCATGCAAGTTGCAATCCCTGGGTGGCCTTATGTAGGCTTTTACTAATGGTGAATGCATGCTGAGCAATCAGGCTATAGTGCCTTATTGGCTGACATATTATCAGCATCAGATTTAGCTTTGTAGGCTATTTCACTATGTCCCTCGCCTTAATCTTTCCACTTTTAAGGAAAGGGACACATTGATAGGTCGTTGTTCAGCTCTCTCTCTCGCCATTTAATTGCAGTGATGATTTAAGGCAGATAACGTCCACGTGTTAACATCTTTGAGTTCACTTCTTACGTTTCTGGAAGGCCCCCATTAACGAAGCTGAGAGCAATAAAACAGCGATTAAAAATAGTTTAGAGATTCCTGCCTTCCCCTCCTGTGCTGCTCAGTCACACAGGCACCAAGTCTGACAAACCAAGCATCAATCTTTTTATTTTCTTTAAAAACATATTCTGGTTCCTCCAAGGGTCTGGCTGGTAGGATAGCTTAATACTGCCTCTTAGTGGAGACATGTGGAACTACAGCTGTCAGACGTGGCCCTCATCTGGTCTGCTGATTAACAAACAGAGCTCTCGTAGTGTGTTTGTGCCCATGTGTGTGTGTGTGTGTGTGTGTGTGTGTGTGTGTGTGTGTGTGTGTGTGTGTGTGTGTGTGTGTGTGTGTGTGTGTGTGTGTGTGTGTGTGTGTGTGTGTGTGTGTGTGTGTGTGTGTGTGTGTGTGTGTGTGTGTGTGTGTGTGTGTGTGTGTGTGTGAGAGAGAGAGAGAGAGAGAGAGAGAGAGAGAGAGAGAGAGAGAGAGAGAGAGAGAGAGAGAGAGAGAGAGAGAGAGAGAGAGAGAGAAAAAGAAAGAAAGAAAGAAAGAAAGAGACTATCGACAGTGTTAGACTGACAGAGGAGAACAGAGATCAGCTTTCTTTCATCCGGCCCGTCCCAAAAGTGTGTCCCTATGGATGGGAGCAGGGTTTGGGAGAGGGGGTAGAGTGAAAGAGGAGAAAGAGGGGTCGCGGCAAATGAAAGAGAGATGGTTTGCTGTCAGTTATAAATGGGAAACGGAGAAAGAGATTGAGTGAGGATGAGAGAGAAGGGGATGGAGTCTCGGAGGGAGGAAAGAGGGAGATATCAGAGTGTGAAAGGAAAGGAGGAGGAGAACATAATGATGGAGAGATGGTAGTAGGCCGAGAAAGGAGAGTAAAATACAGAATGACAGAAGAGTGGTTGTGAGAGAGGGAGAAAAGGACAGTGGAGAAGGGATGAGGCTAGTAGAGGGATGGGGTACGGTAGAGAGGGTGAGGATGAGTGCGGGAGGGAGTAGAGGGTAAGGCTGACAGAGAGAAAATGAGCGAGGAGATGGTGAGGCTGAGAATGGGGTGAGAGGGTTAGGATGAGGGAAGAGGATGACAGAGAGAGAGAGAGAGAGAGAGAGAGAGAGAGAGGGGGGGGGGGGAGAAATGAAGGTGAGGCTGAGAATGGGAAAGAGGTAAGGGAGTTATGAGGTATGATAATGATAGGGGTGAGAGAGGGAGGTGGTGGGGTGAGAGAGGGAGGAGGAAATAGGAGTAGGGGTGTTGGCGAGCACCCTGCAGACCAGGGAAATGGCAGAATAGCACTTTAATAGGCTAGAAAATACTGGGGGCTGTTAACTCTAACATTTTATTTTTAAACTCTGTCTCTCTCTCCCTCTCTGTCTTTATCTGCACTGTGCTCTCCTTCCTCATATTCTCTCATTCTCTCTCCTTTCTCATTCTGTCTTCTCATACTTGAACTCTCTCTCTCTCCTTTCTCCCTGTAAGTTCACATACCCTCTCTCTCTCTCCCTCCTTCAACCCCCTCCCCCCTTTCTCTCCATCTCTTCCTCTCCATCATCCTCCCTCTCTCCCTCCCTCCTCTCTCCTTGGAAGAGGTGTAATGGTAGCTATTTGAGTGTCATCAGAGGAGCGCAGTTATGGCTTCTAATGGCTTCTAAAGAACCATTCTACAGTTGCCACGGTGAAAGTGGCACAGCCGCCATCCCACAATAACATCTGGTTGGCCATCGACAGCCGTTGCTGTGCCAACGGCAGTGAAAGCGACGGAACATCAACAGACGATGACATCGCCCCCCGGCCACAGAGAAGAGCTAATGGCGCGTGGGATAAGGTCCACATGAGGATGAAATATAATGGTGATGATAATAATAATAGAATAATATAGTAAATAGAAGAATACTTTTTATTAAATAATATTTATTGTTATTAAAGTGTGTGGGTGTGTGTGCTTGAGTATGTGTGTGCTTCTACTCCTTGATGAGGGCTCAGGTATGCTAATGTGAGGTTCTGATTTCCAATTCATCTCTGTTATTTCTTAGGTAAAGAGTATTGTGTTCACCCTGTGTAGTCGTGTGCACACGCGCACACGCGCGCGCACGCACGCACGCACGCACGCACGCACGCACGCACGCACGCACGCACGCACACACACACACACACACACACACACACACACACACACACACACACACACACACACACACACACACACACACACACACACACAACCAGATTGCCTTACCAAGAGTATCAATTGACTTAGAATGAAGAGACATCCCAAAGACTTGTCAGTCAGCAGATGATTCGTTAGAATCTAGTCTGGTGAATATCTCTCTGGGCTATCAGGTGGATGTCCACTTTTATTCAAGTTATTTTTTGTCCCAGGTTGATTTCATATTCTATATCATCTACCATAAGCAGGGCCTTAAGCTTCCAGTTGCGCGCCATGGTAAATAAAACAAGACAAAAAATATCAAATTATATCTCAAGAGATTGATAACAACAATTTTATCTAAATAGACTTAGCTGTAGACCTGCGCTACAGTGCGATAAACATGTGAAGGCAATGTTCTGCTTTTGAGGAGACCGTATTCACTGTAAACACTGCATATGTCAGAAATGACCAAAAATGTCAATCGCGCTACAGCACTGATCTTCAGGGCTACAGATTGAATCAAGTCCTTCATCACTCTGTGACATCCTCAAAATGGATTGTTGTCTTGTTCCAGCTTTCAGTGTGTGTAGGAAGAGCTCCCTCTGGTGGCCTTGTTGGGAGCTGACCAGTGTTTGATCTGCTGTACCACAGGCCTTGAAACTCAGTGACTGATCACATGGTTAAATGGGTAGGCATTCACCTGATCTGTCCAAGACAAGGTTACGGTTTGTGTTTGTAGTTCCGTCATGTAGTGTGTGGTTATGTGTGTGTGTCCATACATCAGTGTTTGCATGTGGCCAGCAGGTCCAGTCTGGGTCGCAGAAAGAGTAAATAGATGGAGGAGGAGTTTATCATGAACTCTTGGACTGTCCTCTCACTCAAGTTTGTGTGTGTGTGTCATTCCCATGTGTGTGTGTGTGCGTGCATTTGGTCAGTCACTAACAGATGGACTCTGTGTGTGCGTGTATGTACAGTTGATGTCGGAAGTTTACATACACCTTAGCCAAATATATTTAAACTCAGCTTTTCACAATTCCTAAAAATTCCCTGTCTTAGGTCAATTAGGATCACCACTTTATTTTAAGAATGTCAAATGTCAGAATAATAGTAGAGAGAATGATTTATTTCAGCTTTTATTTCTTTCCTCACATTCCCAGTGGTCAGAAGTTTACATACACTCAATTAGTATTCGGTAGCATTGCCTTTAAAATTGTTTAACTTGGGTCAAACTTTTTGGGTAGCCTTCCACAAGCTTCTCACAATAAGTTGGGTAAATGTTGGCCCATTCCTCCTGACAGAGCTGGTGTAACTGAGTCAGGTTTGCAAGCCTCCTTGCCCGCACACGCTTTTTTCAGTTCTTCCCATTAATTTTCTATGGGATTGAGGTCAGGGCTTTGTGATGGCCACTCCAATACCTTGACTTTGTTGTCCTTAAGCCATTTTGCCACAACTTTGGAAGTATGCTTGCGGTCATTGTCCATTTGGAAGACCCATTTGCAACCAAGCTTTAACTTCCTGACTGATGTCTTGAGATGTTGCTTCAATATATCCACCAAATTTTCCTTCCTCATGATGCCATCTATTTTATGACGTGCACCAGCCCCTCTTGCAGCAAAGCACCCCCACAACATGATGCTGATACCCCCGTGCTTCATGGTTGGGATGGTGTTCTTCGGCTGCAAGCCTCCCCTTGTACCTCCAAACATAACAATGTTTTTTAAGGCCAAACAGTTCTATTTTTGTTTCATCAGACCAGAGTACATTTCCCCAAAAAGTACGATCTTTGTCCCCATGTGCAGTTGCAAACCGTAGTCTGGCTTTTATATGGCGGTTTTGGAGCAGTGGCTTCTTCCTTGCTGAGCGGTCATTCAGGTTATATCGATATAGGACTAGTTTTACTGTGGATATAGATACTTTGGTACCTGTTTCCTCCAGCATCTTCACAAGGTCCTTTGCTGTTGTTCTGGGATTGATTTGCACATTTCGCACCAAAGAACGTTCATCTCTAGGAGACAGAACTCATCTCCTTCCTGAGCGGTATGACGGCTGCGTGGTCCCATGGTGTTTATACTTGCGTATTATTGTTTGTACAGATGAACGTGGTACCTTCAAGCGTTTGGAAATTGCTCCTAAGGATGAACCAGACTTGTGGAGGTCTACAATTGTTTTTCTGAGGTCTTGGCTGATATCTTTGGATTTTCCCATGATGTCAAGCAAAGAGGCACTGCATTTG
The DNA here is from genome assembly GCF_021184085.1 of Oncorhynchus gorbuscha. Taxonomy (NCBI): domain Eukaryota; kingdom Metazoa; phylum Chordata; class Actinopteri; order Salmoniformes; family Salmonidae; genus Oncorhynchus; species Oncorhynchus gorbuscha. Next base: position 63,085,596 of record NC_060179.1, on the reverse strand, counting down.
AAGGTAGGCCTTAAAATACTTCCACAGGTACACCTTCAATTGACTCAAATTATGTTAATTAGCCTATCAGAAGCTTCTAAAGCCATGACATAATTTTCTGGAATTTTCCAAGCTGTTTAAAGGCACAGTCAACTTAATGTATGTTGGATGTCATAAGGTGAATGCACCAATTTGTAAGTCGCTCTGGATAAGAGCGTCTGCTAAATGACTTAAATGTAAATGTAAATGTAAACTTCCAACTGTGTGTGTGTGTGTGTGTGTGTGTGTGTGTGTGTGTGTGTGTGTGTGTGTGTGTGTGTGTGTGTGTGTGTGTGTGTGTGTGTGTGTGTGTGTGTGTGTGTGTGTGTGTGTGTGTGTGTGTGTGTGTGTGTGTGTGTGTGTGTGTGTGTGTGTGTGTGTGTGTGTGTGTGTGCAACTCGTCAGGGGGAGGGGTTACGGGTGGCAGATTAGCCAGGTTGGGATCACTGGGAGAAGGATTAGAAGGGTTAAGGAATGGACACGTCTGTTTACTATCCAAATACGCTTTCACACACACAGGCCCTGCTTTGATCAACAACTCTTTGTTGGTACACCAGAGGAGAAAAGATGACGTGATGATTAGTGCTCTCACTAAAATAGGAACAAGACACATTATGTTGCTCTCTCTTTCCACTCTCCCCCTTCTTTCTTTCTTTCTTTCTTTCTTTCTTTCTTTCTTTCTGTCAACTTTTCCCTTTCCTACCTCTCTTTGAAATTCACTTTTATTTGAAATTCATCCCTTCTTCCCTTTCTCTCCCTCCTTTTTTTCTATCCTTCTCTCTATCTCTGTTTCCTTCTCTCACACACGTGTTCCATTAAAGCTGACCGACAGAACTTGGAATCAGAGATGGTGTGTAACCATACACTGGCCAGGCAGGTAAGGAGAGCTGCACTCGGGCCACTGCCACAGAGGCACAGGGTGGGCTCTGGTTACCCGACGCTCACTGTATATATGTGTGTGTGTGTGTGTGTGTGTGTGTGTGTGTGTGTGTGTGTGTGTGTGTGTGTGTGTGTGTGTGTGTGTGTGTGTGTGTGTGTGTGTGTGTGTGTGTGTGTGTGTGTGTGTGTGTGTGTGTGTGTGTGTGTGTGTGTGTGTGTGTGTGTGTGTGTGTGTGTGTGTGTGTGTGTGTGTGTGCGTGCGTGTGTGTGTGTCTACACATTGTTTCTGGTTACCTTGGCTTTTGTCACTCCACCTCTCTCGTCATGGCAAGAAGTGGAGAGCAGAATAAATCGCAAAGCCAGATAAAGACAGGAGTACATACACAGCCGCCACATCAGAGAGAAACAGAGAGAAAGGAGGGGAGAGATACAAAGAAAGAGGGAAAGACTAAAGAGTACTAAAGCATGCGTTCCACCACCTTGCTGTAGCGTAAAGATGAAGGGTTTATGTTTGGGTGCTTAGGAGTTGGGGAAGGAAAAGTGTGTCGCGCCACTCTAGGGCCTCACTGAGATCTCAGGGTGGAACCTTTTTAATCAAAAGATGTGCATATTTAAGGGACGTGCGGATCAAACTTACTTCTGGTCAAGAAGGAAACTGGAATGTGAATAAAGGCAGAGGTGTGAAAGAAGAGGAGAAGAAAAACAAACGGAAGATAACGTGAGAGGCAGAAAGTGACAGAGTGGTAAAAAGAGAGGGAGAGAGATGAAGTGAATGAGAAGGTAAGGACCAACGACAATCCACACGCAATCAAGCTCTCCAACACAGGCTCTCTGATTACAACCTCATTGATGCCTGGCAAGCACATAATCAAAAAAGCATACACTTTCTATTCAAACAGGCATAAAACATTCTTCCGAATAGATTTTATATTATTATCTACACCTCTACCTTCTTAAAATTAAGAAAATAGAAAATAGACACATGAGATTGTCTGATCACCATGCTTACTACTGGCAACTACAAATTTGAGAATCTCCCACAAGAGCTATAAGATGGTGTTTCAACGTTTCTTTACTACACAATCCTACATTCTGTGATAAATTAGAAATGTAACTAAATGAATTCATAATGATCAATAAAAATTCAGTTGATGACTTCTATGGGATGCCACCAAAGGTTTTCGTAAAAATAATGCAACTGCAATTCGCATCTGGGTTGAATAAATCACAAGTAGAAAAGATTTCAGAATTAGAAATGTTGTTAACTGCCTTAGAGTGGTCTCAATAAACACTTTTTTTTAGCTAATAGTCTTTCCAAAGTCAAGATAGAACTTAATTTATTGATAAGACAGAGAGAAGAATTTGCGATACATTGAGTTAGACTCAACCATTACTTCCATGGTAATCGTCCCAGTTGTTTACTGGCCAACAAGCTAAGCAGTAATGAGCAATTAGCTGATATAGCCACTATTGAATCTGAAACAATGGAATTACAGAACCCAAATGAAAGATTCTCCCTCTTCTATGAAGAACTGTACACCTCTGATTGTAAATCCACACCAAGCAAGACTAAGTCCTTTCTAAAATAATGAAGAACTCTTCTCTCAACAGATGAAGCTGCCTCACTGGGAGCCCAAATCTCTCTCAATGAACTCAAACGGGCATTGGGTAACATAAATAAAATCATCAGGATCGGATGGTATTCCTCCTGAGGTCTATTTGACATTTGTGAATCAATTAGGTCCACTATTGCTCAAAATGATTAACACAGCCGTTCACAAAGGTTCATTGGGGATGTGAATGCAGCACAAACATAACAAAAGGAAAGGATGCCGCCCAGTGTCCTCACTATCACCCTCTATCTTTCAGAATCGATTGCGAAACGACAGTGGGCACAACTGGAGTCACATGTGCAAAACTCTAACTACAGTCTGCACTACCAACAGTCACCTGAGCTAAACGGTTCACATCACCTGCAAAACTCATTCCAAGCAACACAACTCTTAACACATGGCTCAAAACACGCTCAGTGCAGCCAAACACTATGCACAGCCCTCACTGAGATAACACACACTGTCACTCAGAACACACTGAGAGTAAAAACACCAGCATCAAACACCAATACAGAAAATACAAACTTTTCATCTTTACACTTTGAACAATTTCAGTGACTTCATACAAAGTCATATTTTCTTCAAAGAAAAGAGTCACATGAATCACATGATTTATTAAAATGTTTAGAACATAACAATTCTTTAAGGTAAATTAAAATGGGCAGTTTGCTTCAATAGTCTGTAGTAATTTACGGAATTACAGTAATGAGAAAAAAAGGTAGAAACTAAAAGTACATACTGTAATTCAAACAAGTAATTGAGGGGCTAATCCTGCCTCTCTCTAGCATCAGGCCACAGGTTTTCTTCAACATCACATCTAATGTTTTCTCTTGCCATGCACCTGGGGAAGAACCTTCTGGAGTGCCTTATCCATCCCTGGCAGTCCTCTGGACTCGTGTCCTCACATCCGGCACGCATGGCTTCCAAAAGATACATTTGGTCATGTGGGTGGTGACCAAACACTTTCCACCTCCAGGCAGAGAAAAACTCCTCTATTGGGTTGAGGAAGGGTGAATATGCAGGAAGGTACTAAACCATAAATCTGTGATGTGCTGCAAACCAATCTGTGACAGCTGCAGAGTGGTGAAAAGCAATGTTATCGCAAACTATGACAAAAACTTGGGGGTTTCTTACTGGCTCCCCCTGTTCTGCTGGCATTAGCTGAGCATAGAGCTGTTCTAGGAAAGCTATAAGCCTTTCTGTGTTGTATGGGCCAATGAGTGGTGTGTTGAGAAGCAAACCATCATTGGCCATTGCAGCACACATGGTGATATTTCCCCCCCTTTGGCCTGGAACCTCCACAGTGGCCCTTTGACCTATAACATTCCTTCCTCTGCGCCGTGTTTTGGCAAGGTTAAATCCAGCTCCATCGATAAATACAAATGAATGTGGTCTTTCCAGTGCTTCCACCTCCATTACTCTCTGAAAAACAGTAAGTGCACAGTTTTACTGTAGAAATGCTAGTGTTTTTTTTACTGTAAATATTTTGTATAGCTGTGTACGTAACCTCAGACGTCTTACATATTGGTATCTTTGCTCTTTTACCCGTTCACTGTTTCTCTCGAACGGTACAGTGTATAACTGTTTCATTGTAACTTGGGGTTTCTTTAGGACTCGAGCAATAGTTGTTGTGCTGACAGAATTAACATTTTCAAATATATCATTATCAGCCAGTACTCTATCTTGAATCTCCCTCAGTTGTATTGCATTGTTGACAACAACCATGTCAACAATAGCGTTTTCCTGCGCATCTGAAAATATTTTTCCTCTTCCCCCTGTTGGGGGCAGCCTTTGGGTCCTGTTGTAAAAATATATTTTACAGTCAAACTTACTGTAATATATATCTGTGTAAATATTCTATAATTGCAATACAAAATAGATTCCTGTAATGTTTTCATTTACTGTAAGGATGTAACTCTCACCTGTTTGCATGATGGAAAATTCGCATTACAGATGCCACTGTGGATCTTTGCAGATTGGGTTGCACCCTCAACCCTGCCTCTCTCAATGAGAGACCATGGTTCACGACATGGTCTATAAGTGTAGCCCTTATTTCATCTGAAATAACAGCTCTTTGTCGTCTTTGTCTTCATCCACGCATCCGCCCTCTCCCTGCCACCCTTCTCCCTCCACGAACCCATCTTCCTTGTTCCATTTCCAAAATGAGTCTTTCTGAGCTCTACCTATATATACTGTAATATGTGTGTGTGTTCACTAACAAGTCTAAAACAAGACACCTGCTTAGCCTTTCAGCTGAAATTGCAATCAGCAGTGTTTGAAAGGCACAAGGCTGAAATCTATTCCGTTTTGAATGTGTGGTTCACAGTGTGTAGAGTTTTGAAAACTGTGTTCAAACAATGAAAAACTAACTAGAGTTTGGTCCACATGAACTGCTGCTGTGCAGACTGTAGTTAGAGTTTTGCACATGTGACTCCAGTTGTGTCCACTGTCGTTTAGCAATCGAAAAAACCTGTAAACTTTTCCAAAAATGTAATCCCGCCTTGACACTTAGTCAAATTGGTCCACACGGATCAAAGTGGCTTTGTCAAAAAACAACCTCCGTTGACTATTACATATCTTAAATGCTTAGTCAGAAACAACAGATCATTGGGCTGTTTTATTAATAGAGTAAAATGGTCATATCTCTGGTATGTCTTGGAACATGGGAATTGGCTCCAATTTTATTCATATGATTAAAATATTATATGCCAATCCCTCAACCATAGTTATAACAGGCAATATCTGCTCAGCTCCGTTCATAATCACTAGAAGCAGCAGGCAAGGTGATCCGATTTGTCCTTTGCTATTTTTATTATCCATGGAACCCTTGGCTCAAGAAATTCTTCAATCGCACGAAATAACATCAATTTCCCTCAAATCTACTGATCATTTCATCTTATTATACACAGATGATATTTTACTTTATCTAGACAATGTATTTCAATTGCTCTGAAACACATTGAAGATCATAGATAAATTCAGCTACAGTGGGGCAAAAAAGCATTTTATCAGCCACCAATTGTGAAAGTTCTCCCACTTAAAAAGATGAGAGAGGCCTGTAATTTTCATCATAGGTACACTTCAACTGTGACAGAAAAAATGAGAAAAAAAATCCAGATAATCACATTGTAGGATTTTTAATGAATTTATTTGCAAATTATGGTGGAAAATAAGTATTTGGTCACCTACAAACAAGCAAGATTGGTTTGAAGAAATCAACTGTGGGAGCAATTATTAGGAAATGGAAGACATACAACATTTACATTTACATTTAAGTCATTTAGCAGACGCTCTTATCCAGAGCGACTTACAAATTGGTGCATTCACCTTATGACATCGAGTGAAACAGTCAGACCACTGATAATCTCCCTCGATCTGGGGCTCCACGCAAGATCTCACCCCGTGGGGTCAAAATGACAAGAACGGTGAGCAAAACTCCCAGAACCACACGGGGGGACCTAGTGAATGACCTGCAGAGAGCTGGGACCAAAGTAACAAAGCCTACCATCAGCAAGGGCATTGAAGATGAAACGTGGCTGGGTCTTTCAGCATGACAATGATCCCAAACACACCGCCCGGGCAACGAAGAAGTGGCTTCGTAAGAAGCATTTCAAGGTCCTGGAGTGGCCTAGCCAGTCTCCAGATCTCAACCCCATAGAAAATCTTTGGAGGGAGTTGCCCAGAAACAGCCCCAAAACATCACTGCTCTAGAGGGAATCTGCATGGAGGAATGGGCCAAAATACCAGCAACAGTGTGTGAAAACCTTGTGAAGACTTACAGAAAACGTTTGACCTCTGTCATTGCCAACAAAGGGTATATAACAAAGAATTGAGATAAACTTTTGTTATTGACCAAATACTTATTTTCCACCATAATTTGCAAATAAATTCATTAAAACTCGTACAATGTGATTTTCTGGATTTTTTTTCTTCATTTTATCTGTCATAGTTGAAGTGTACCTATGATGAAAATTACAGGCCTCTCTCATCTTTTTAAGTGGGAGAACTTGCACAATTGGTGGCTGACTAAATAGTTTTTTGCCCCACTGTAATTAATCTAACCAAATCAGACCTACTGTCTCTCAACACCCCATCTCTACTTATGGAATCCCAATCATTTCCCATTTAAAATATTTGGGATTAGTTATATTTCCTTTCTTAGATAAAACCACTGACAACAAAAACTTTTACAGAACGCTCAAATCGATTCAACCTGACCTCAGTAGATGGACTAGCATCCCAGTTGCTTTAACCTGCAGAGTATCTATTGTCAACATGAATATACTGCCAAGGCTGAATTTCTGTAGTTCAATGCTTCCCCTTCTGGCTATTGAGATTTCAAAATGAATATACAGTGCCTTGCAAAAGTATTTGGCCTCCTTTGCGACCTTTTGCCACATTTCAGGCTTCAAACATAAAGATATAAAACTGTATTTTTTTGTGAAGAATCAACAACAAGTGGGACACAATCAGGAAGTGGAACGACATTTATTGGATATTTCAAACTTTTTTAACAAATCAAAAACTGAAAAATTGGGCGTGCAAAATTATTCAGCCCCCTTAAGTTAATACTTTGTAGCGCCACCTTTTGCTGCGATTACAGCTGTAAGTCGTTTGGGGTATGTCTCTATCAGTTTTGCACATCGAGAGACTGAATTTTTTCCCCATTCCTCCTTGCAAAACAGCTCGAGCTCAGTGAGGTTGGACGGAGAGCATTTGTGAACAGCAGTTTTCAGTTCTTTCCACAGATTCTCGATTGGATTCAGGTCTGGACTTTGACTTGGCCATTCTAACACCTGGATATGTTTATTTTTGAACCATTCCATTGTAAATTTTGCTTTATGTTTTGGATCATTGTCTTGTTGGAAGACAAATCTCCGTCCCAGTCTCAGGTCTTTTGCAGACTCCATCAGGTTTTCTTTCAGAATGGTCCTGTATTTGGCTCCATCCATCTTCCCATCATTTTTAACCATCTTCCCTGTCCCTGCTGAAGAAAAGCAGGCCCAAACCATGATGCTGCCACCACCATGTTTGACAGTGGGGATGGTGTGTTCAGGGTGATGAGCTGTGTTGCTTTTACGCCAAACATAACGTTTTGCATTGTTGCCAAAAAGTTCAATTTTGGTTTCATCTGACCAGAGCACCTTCTTCCACATGTTTGGTGTGTCTCCCAGGTGGCTTGTGGCAAACTTTAAACAACACTTTTTATGGATATCTTTAAGAAATGGCTTTCTTCTTGCCACTCTTCCATAAAGGCCAGATTTGTGCAATATACGACTGATTGTTGTCCTATGGCCAGAGTCTCCCACCTCAGCTGTAGATCTCTGCAGTTCATCCAGAGTGATCATGGGCCTCTTGGCTGCATCTCTGATCAGTCTTCTCCTTGTATGAGCTGAAAGTTTAGAGGGACGGCCAGGTCTTGGTAGATTTGCAGTGGTCTGATACTCCTTCCATTTCAATATTATCGCTTGCACAGTGCTCCTTGGGATGTTTAAAGCTTGGGAAATCTTTTGTATCCAAATCCGGCTTTAAACTTCTTCACAACAGTATCTCGGACCTGCCTGGTGTGTGTCCTTGTTCTTCATGATGCTCTCTGCGCTTTTAACGGACCTCTGAGACTATCACAGTGCAGGTGTATTTATACGGAGACTTGATTACACATAGGTGGATTGTATTTATCATCATTAGTCATTTAGGTCAACATTGGATCATTCACTGAACTTCTGGAGAGAGTTTGCTGCACTGAATGTAAAGGGGCTGAATAATTTTGCACGACCAATTTTTCAGTTTTTGATTTGTTAAAAAAGTTTGAAATATCCAATAAATGTCGTTCCACTTCATGATTGTGTCCCACTTGTTGTTGATTCTTCACAAAAAAATACAGTTTTATATCTTTATGTTTGAAGCTTGAAATGTGTCAAAAGGTCGCAAAGTTCAAGGGGGCCGAATACTTTTGCAAGGCACTGTAACAAGGTAAGCGATCCCGGATCAAATGAACACATTTACAAAGAGGGAAAGACATAGGAGGACTATACCTACCAAACTTAAAATGATTTTTCCAGGAACTAGCATTTCACCACATCCTAAATTGGTTTAGACATGATTCTTCCTATTGCTCTGAAAGAGGTGGCCTATACTGATAGATCCCTTAAAGTCCCAATGCACTTGTTTTTTATCAGTAGCGGTGTGTGGGTAAAATAACTGTGGAAGCCAAGCCAGAAGAAAATGCCATATTACAAAAAAGGCTGAGACAATAAGATGACACAGTGGCAGGATGAATTCAACCACACATTTGTTTCATCACAAAACCGGAGAGCAACCTCTGTCCATAGAAGTCCACAAAGCATATTGCAGGTAACAAACTGTTACATGACCTGCAGCATGACCTGCAGGTTAATGTTTATTTTCGGGCTACTAAACAACTATTGATTTAGAACCACAAAGAGTTACCACAAGTCACAGAGAGAACAGGAACTGCCTCCACTATTCCATCACTACTTCAACTTCAACATTATCAAATCACTTCTGCCTAGTCTAATGCAGTGACAACTGAAATATACCAAAAACTATTTAATCCAATCAACATAAGCTAAATATGATGTGGATGTCCATGGTTCTGATTTCTGTGTGTGTGTGTGTGCTTACATTCGTGCTAGTAGAAAAAAACATTTTGACTCACCCTACTTGTATAGAAACGCTAATGCCATCCTCCTCTCTTTCATGTTGACAAAACGGTCTATGACTCTGTTATACAGTACACACTTTTAGTTTTTGCTGTCCTAGGCAACCTGGCTAAAATGCATGCTCGCAAGCCTAACTTCCATACATAGGCAAAGATGAGCCAGCTAGTTAACATTAGTATGCTATGTCAAACTACATTTTGAACTTCCATCCTCTCAGGCCAGGGACACAATGTATGAATTTATGGTTAGATCAGAATCGTCATTATAATCATTGCCCTGTACGGAAAATTAAGTAAAACCACAAGTCCAAATCCCTATCTCCATCCATGGCTAATTTAGGAAAGGGACAATTTTAGCTAGCTTGCTAGCCACCAGAGGACCACAACACGAGATGCAACAATTCAAGTTTTTCTGTCAATTATGTTTCACTCTCGATGTGATGTGATTGGTGTGAAGCCAAATCCAAACTGGCTTCCCTTAACATTTATTTTTGGTGCGCCAGGCCCAATCACAGTTGAGCTCATTCAGTTTAGCTCAACGCTGATAGGCTATTATTTTATACTTTTTATCAAGGGAGGCCAAATGCTCCCTGGCTTCCTTTGCATTAAATGCAATGGGCGGCAACAATGTCATACACTTTTGACCTGACAGCATCAGATAGAAGGCTACACAGAGACAGAGGGGCACTGTTTCACTTGCTCAGATGCTTTCTCCGGTGAAGGACAATTATGAAACACAGAGAGACAAAATATACATGATTTTATCTTTTAAAAAACATTATAGGACAATTTGGGGGGGAAGCCTGGCTTCCCTTAGCATTCATGAATACACACCACTGTTTTTTATGTCAATATCAAATAATTTCTAGGTAACAATTAAGTGCATTACTGTAATAGATTTCCATTAAAATTGGCAAAATTAGCTTTATAGCAAAAAAACTATTAACTATTTCTCAAGCAAGAATATTGCTAGGAATGTCTGGGAGAGGTCTGAGTCGGGAGGGGACAACTATAAACTAGCTGTAATTGGCAGACAGATTTGGAACTCTTTGTTATTGGTCTATTAGCCAGTTTACCCCATGGTGATGTCACCATAGAAAGCCGAATCTCCCGGCAAATTAGAAGTATTTTCAACCAGCAACTATCAAGAAATTGATGGGAAATTGGGAAATCCCCCCCAATGGTCCAAATGTGGAATCCGTACCCTTGATATCTATATTTCTAACTTAGGTCAGGTATGCTGGGGAAACCCAACTACCAAACCATCCAATGATGGGATTTATAAATAAATGACCTGGGCTCCCCTGAAAGGACTGATCTCTATAATATATAAACATTTGGAAAGCTCATACTCTAAGCTGGCCATTAAAAAAGTATGGTCCATAGATATAACTGGAAAAATATGGCCTTTGCTTCCTGTAATCCAAACCATCAATTTACGCATTTTAAGTTTGTTCACAGACTGTATTTAACACCAAGGAAACATTTTTGTATTTTTTATTCTTTGCTTTCAGGCCCACGGGGAAGAAGTGGTATGGGGAGGGTTTTCTCTGGTCGCCAGGGTATAATCATTTGGGGGGTGCTTATATTTGTCCTGTTACACCCAAGTGTGGAATGTAAATGTGTTTCTTGCATATCCCAACTCCCCCTGAGACACAAGTGCCTTGCTCAAGGGCACAGCAACAGATTTGTTCACCTTTTCGACTCTGGGATTCAACCCAGCGACCTTGCAGTTATTGGCCCAATGCTCTAACCTCAAGGCTATCTGTCACCCCATCATTATTACAAAATCCTGTGTGATCAATATGATAATTTCTCTGTATGTATTTCTTAGTTTTTCTTTTGAGTGTCAGCCTACGGTACATGTGGTATAAACTGAGTGTGTGAATTGATATGAATATTCTACCTGTAACCCCCCTCAACAATAAAAATGACAAAGCAAATAAAAACTTGGTAACTGACTGACTGACTGGCCGACTGACTGACTGACTGGGTGACTGGCCGACTGACTGACTGACTGGGGGACTGGGTGACTGACCGACTGACTGACTGGGTGACTGGCCGACTGACTGACTGACTGACTGGGTGGGTGACTGGCCGACTGACTGACTGACTGACTGGGTGACTGGCCGACTGACTGACTGGGTGACTGGCCAACTGACTGACTGACTGACTGATTTGGTGACTGACTGGGTGACTGGCCGACTGACTGACTGACTGGGTGACTGGCCGACTGACTGACTGACTGACTGACTGACTTGGTGACTGGCTGACTGACTGGTTGGGTGACTTGGTGACTGACTGGCTGACTGACTGGTTGGGTGACTTGGTTACTGACTGACTGACTGGCTGACCGACTGGTTGGGTGACTTGGTGACTGACTGACTAGCTGACTGGTTGGGTGACTTGGTGACTGATTGACTGACTGGTTTGGTGACTGACTGACTGACTGACTGGCTGACTGGTTGGGTGACTGGGTTACTGACTGGTCACTAAGGCCAAGGTTGGAGACTGGTCAGGAGATCAGTGGCTCAGTAATCTCAGAACTGGGAGAGAAACTGGGAGAGAAATAACAGGGAATTGAAAAAAGAGAGAGACTGGCTGAGGGAAAGAGAGAGAGCGGGAGAGAAAGAAACAGAGGGGGGGAAGCATAGAGGAAGAGTGTTAGAGTGAGACAGAGCCAAAGGTAACGATTGAGTGAGAGGAAGACTAAGAGAGGGAGATAGAGAAGGGGGAAAATATCAATTGATGGAGAAGGGGAGAGGTAGTTTGAAAGAAATTGTGAGAGGAGAGGTGGAGAGGGTGACGTCACTTGTTGGATTGCAGTATTGAGCCCTGCTGATTACTATAATCCTGATTAGGAAACCGAAGGAAAAAAACAGGAGCCCTGAATGACAGAAAGAGAAAAGACGAGAAAGAGTCTTTCACTACCACCAGAGAGAAACGGAGGTGGAGAGGAGACGGAGAAGGGAGGAGAAACAGAATAAGAAGAGGAGCAATTTGAAAGGAAACGTTTTCATCTGGGAATTAGGAGCATAGGAATCACAGAAACTACAGAAAGGAACCACATAACCAGAGTAAGTAGATCGTAAATCTGTGTAAAAAAAATGTAGAAGACAAAGTCCCTGCATTATAGCTACCTTCCTCATTGATTTCTTCTCATATTTTTTTGCCTAATTCTGCCCCCCCTTTTAACCTCACCTCATACTTGTCATTCATACCCATGCCCTCCCCTCCCCACCCTTCCCCTCCGCCACACATTCTTCTTCCTCCCATCCCTCCTCCTCTTCCTTCCCCCAGGCCAGGATGCCCACTAACGGTACAAACTGTCCACTGAAGCTGCAGTTTGGTCTGATCAACCACGAGAGTCGCTACCTCACTGCAGAGGCCTTTGGCTTCAAGGTGAGATACCTCATCTGACACAGCTTAGTCTTACTGTGTTCCTGTCTAGACTGGTAGCAGTCTGGTCCTGCTTTAGATAACTCCTTTGTAGTTTTCATGCCAGAGTAGAGTAGATGCCAAAGAAGTTTATCTAAAGCAGGAAAGAGTTAGAAAGGGTGAAGACAGGGGAAGAGGTAAGGTGTTTTAGGTAGACAAGTGAAAACGGTCTATTCCCAGTGCTCTTGACAGTGATCTCTCCTCCATCAGGTGAATGCGTCGGCCCCGAGTCTGAAGAGGAAGCAGGTGTGGACATTAGAGCAGGACTCCCAGGACCCCCAGGTGGTTTACCTCCGCAGCCATCTGGGCCGCTACCTGGCTTCCGACAAGGATGGCAAGGTCACCTGTGAGGCCGAGGGCCGGAACACAGACTGTCGCTTCTTAATCGCTGCCCAGTCAGACGGCCGCTGGGCACTTCAGTCGGAACCCTACCTGAGGTTATTCGGAGGTTCCCGGGACTACCTGTCCTGCTTCGCCCAAGTTATCACAGAGGCAGAGTTATGGGCGGTGCACCTGGCGCTCCACCCGCAGGCCAACCTGCTCAGTGTCGCCCGCAAGCGCTATGCCCACCTGTCACCCGACGACGGCGAGATCGCCGTGGACCGGAACATTCCATGGGGCGTGGCGGCGCTCCTGACGCTCGTCTACCTGGAGGGGAAGTACCGGCTCAAGACCTGTGACGGCCGTTACCTTGTCAACGACGGGAAGCTGTCAGCGGAGAGCGGGCGGGGCACGGGGTACACGCTGGAGCTGAAGTGTGGGAAGCTGGCGTTTAAGGACTGTGAGGGGAAGTACCTGAGTCCCATGGGGCCCACGGGGACACTGAGGTCTGGCAGGTGCAGCAAGCCGGGGAAGGACGAGCTGTTTGACCTGGAGGAGAGCCACCCTCAGGTGGTGCTGATGGCAGCCAATGGGAAATACGTGTCTATACGGCAACGTAAGACACACACAGTAGACAAAACACAGTATGAACATAGATGACACACACGCATAAATATACAGTATACACCTCTTTTGTTCTCTTTTTTGTTTTCTCTCCCTCTCCTCATGTGCCACTTCTAAAACTACTCAACTACTACCACTACTACCTCATATTCTCGTACCACTTGATACCTACTGTGGTAACTGAGCTTTCAGATGTACAGAAAATACATTAGCAGCCGTATTGAATATGCGTGGACCTTCACCACTGTCATTCGATATGGATGATTGACAGCCGATAAAGACTGTTCCATAATTTTGGGTAATGTAGTCTTCAGATTCCTTATCATATTGTCCGAGGTTGGGTGTTTCCTCGAAGACAAGAGGAACGCAGTTGATATCAAAACAAAACAAATGTATTTATGTAGCCCTTCGTACATAAGCTGATATCTCAAAGTGCTGTACAGAAACCCAGCCTAAAACCCCAAACAGCAAGCAATGCAGGTGTAGAAGCACGGTGGCTAGGAAAAACTCCCTAGAGTAACCAGGCTATGAGGGGTGGCCAGTCCTCTTCTGGCTGTGCCGGGTGGAGATTATAACAGAACATGGCCAAGATGTTCAAATGTTCATAAATGACCAGCATGGTCAAATAATAATAATCACAGTAGTTGTCGAGGGTGCAGCAAGTCAGCACCTCAGGAGTAAATGTCAGTTGGCTTTTCATAGCCGATCATTAAGAGTATCTCTACCGCTCCTACTTTCTCTAGAGAGTTGAAAACAGCATGTCTGGGACAGGTAGCACATCCGATGAACAGGTCAAGATTCCATAGCCAAAGGCAGAACAGTTGAAACTGGAGCAGCAGCACGACCATGTGGACTGGGGACAGCAAGGAGTCATCATGCCAGGTAGTCCTGAGGCATGGTCCTAGGGCTCAGGTCCTCTGAGAGAGAGAAAGAAAGAGAGAATTAGAGAGAGCATACTTAAATTCACACAGGACACCGGATAAAACAGGAGAAGTACTCCAGATATAACAAACTGACCCTAGCCCCCGACACATAAACTACTGCAGCATAAATACTGATATGTTGTCATGTGTGTGCGTGCGTTGATCGTTTGTTCTATTTCTAACATATCATTATTGTATTGTTAAAAGGGAAGTTCCAGTGTTGTAGTATCATTCCACTGCCTCCTTACAGTAGCTTAAACCCCTCTGCAGCATAGTAGTCTTTTTGTATTTCAGGCTCAGAAAACATGTCACCAGTGGGAATGAGATTGGCAAATTATAATGGCTGATTATTCCAGTGCAGTTTATGTACTGTGTAGACTTCATCTCTGGCCTAACCTGCATGCATGACCACTGTGAAAAGTGTGTTACTGATTAATAGTGTCAGCATCACTGTATAATATGATAATGTAGTAAATTGTGCATCTTTCCCATTGCCCGAGCCACAAACAATTCTGGAATTAGTTACCGGGTTTATGATAATGTCATAGACCCGGTAACTGACTCCAGAATCTACAGTGTTATTAGAATCTCATCGAGAGGGAATCTTTTCCTAGAATCTCTAGAGTGTTCTGTGTATCGTCCGTGTGTTTGATGCTGTGGTCTTTGGTGAATATTCTTGTCTGAGGAGTAGTGTTACTCTAACCTGAGGGTTGTAACTGTAGCTGTGGCTCATTGTTCCTGGTTAGCACTACGATCTGCAATAACCAAATGACTGAGTGAGACGAGCAGAAAGTGATTACCTCGAGGCCTGAGGGGTACAGGAAACCTCATGAGGGCAGGGAAGAAAGGGCGGTGACACACCTCTGTGCTAGTGCTGAAAGACACTCAAACGGGATACACAAAACATTTCCTTACACTTACTTTTTCCACTCTCATTCTCTCTCTCTCTCTCTCACACACACACACACACACACACACACACACACACACACACACACACACACACACACACACACACACACACACACACACACACACACACACACACACACACACACACACACACACACACACACACACACACACACACACACACACACACACACACACACACACACACACACACAGACGACAAGTGCACAGACACACATGCACTCACACACTTTCTCTCCCTCTCCATCTTGTACCTACAAACATGCATTACACACACTCTCTCTTTCACAAACACAAGCTTTGTCTCTCTCTTTCTCTCTCTCTTTTACAAACACTCCTGTATTGGTGAGTGATGAGGTGCAGAGTGTGTTAAATAATTGATAGTGCCAGGGCAGTTGTTCATTGAAGGCGGGGAGTCTGTTTTCAGAAACCCAAGCCCTACTCTAACTCTATGGGTCTCTGGCCAACAGCACACCAGGGGCATAGCCCATAGCAACTCAGCCCACAAATCAGAAAGACAACTGGGTCAGTCAGTCAGCCACAGACCCCAGCCCAGGGATGGAGATAAAGGAGGTTGAGAGGGCGACCCAGGGAGAGAACTGCGAAGAGAATAAAGGAGGAGAGGGAAGGGCAAGTGAGGAAAAAAGAGTTAATGGAGGAGAGGAAAGGGAAAGACTGTAGGGAACAGCCAGGGGAGAGGGTGGGGAGAGAGGGTTAGTGAGGTAGACAGGGGGAGAAGGGTAGAAGGGGAGAGCGTATATAGGGAGAGTGATGGGAAAGGAGGAAATAGAGAAAAGAGAGGAAAGTGAGCAGAGAGTGGTTGTGAAAGTACATGAGGAGGAGTAAGAGAGAGAGAGAGAGAGCGGAGAGCATAGTCAGATATAGAAGAAGTCACCTTCTCTATGTGTTCGCACATAAATCAACAGGACTGCCAGTTCTCCCTGAAGAGCAGATGTGTCACCGTCAGATAGTTTACAGACACAACTAGGCTCAGAAACTGACTTGATACTTCTCTCTCTTTCTCTCTACTGCCTACCCACTCTCTTTCTATTAAAGTGCCCATGTGGTGTGTGTCCATGCACATGTGTGTGTGTGTGTGTGTGTGTGTGTGTGTGTGTGTGTGTGTGTGTGTGTGTGTGTGTGTGTGTGTGTGTGTGTGTGTGTGTGTGTGTGTGTGTGTGTGTGTGTGTGTGTGTGTGTGTGTGTGTGTGTGTGTGTGTGTGTGTGTGTGTCCATGCGCGTGTGTGTGTGTCCATGCGCGTGTGTGTGTGTCCATGTGCGCGCGCGTGTGTGTGTGTGTGTGTGTGTGTGTGTGTGTGTGTGTGTGTGTGTGTGTGTGTGTGTGTGTGTGTGTGTGTGTGTGTGTGTGTGTGTGTGTGTGTGTGTGTGTGTGTGTGGGTCAGATCTGTTATCATGTCTGTCGTCACCTCTCTCTACTCCCTCGGGTACATCGATCTGGTCTGGGAAGAAATTGTAAGAGAGACGAACGCTCAAATACACACACACACACACACACACACACACACACACACACACACACACACACACACACACACACACACACACACACACACACACACACACACACACACACACACACACACACACACACACACACACACACACACACATCATCCTGCTACGGTCTGATAGACAGATAAAGGATGCAGTGAAATAAACAAAGAGAAAGAGAAAAAAATGAGAATAGCAATGGAGGAGAGCAAGTGAGAAAGATACAAAGGGGAGAGAGAGGGGGATAGAGAGAGAAAGAGAGGGACAGTGGGCTGTGGCATCATTAATAATGGATGGCAGAGCGACTCTCTGATGTATTAGTCGTGCCTGATCCAGTTTTGGGTGGGCAGGCGGGTGGGCGGGCTTCCAGGTAGGCCAACACCAGGAATTGGAGATGGGTCTGCGGTCTGTTTTAAACCTTACACTACACTCTTAGAAGAAAGGGTTCAAATAGGGTTCTTCAGCTGTCCCCATAGGAGAACTCTTTTCGGTTCCAGGTAGAACCCTTTTTGGTTCTAGGTAGAACCCTTTTTAGTTATTTAAAGGATTCTCCTATGGGTACAGCCTAAGATCCCTTTTAGGTTCTAGACATAACCTTTTTTTTCTAAGAGTGTAGACTAGCACACTCTACCCTAGGCAAGTGATTTTTGAACCTCTCCTTGGGGACCCACAAATGTTTAATGTATTTTAACTATCCACAGCTAGACCTTAAGTGAATCAGCTCAGCTAGTTCAGGGTTACAACAAAATTGCTAAACGTCTGGGGATCCCTGAGGAGAGGTTTGAAAACCATTGCCCTAGGCTATGTAGCAGTCAGTGTGCACCATTTGGTATGATTGACCAACTGTAGTGTCAGCAATGCCTTTCAAGATATCAGATAGATGCAGTATCAGATAGTCTTAAAACCTTCCATTGATACCCCCTGAGTTATAAAACCTTCTATTGATACCCCCTGAGTTATAAAACCTTCTATTGATACCCCCTGAGTTATAAAACCTTCTATTGATACCCCCTGAGTTATAAAACCTTCTATTGATACCCCCTGAGTTATAAAACCTTCTATTGATACCCCTGAGTTATAAAACCTTCTATTGATACCCACTGAGTTATAAAACCTTCTATTGATACCCCCTGAGTTATTAAACCTTCTATTGATACCCCCTGAGTTATAAAACCTTCTATTGATACCCCCTGAGTTATAAAACCTTCTATTGATACCCCTGAGTTATAAAACCTTCCATTGATACCCACTGAGTTATAAAACCTTCCATTGATACCCCCTGAGTTATAAAACCTTCTATTGATACCCCTGAGTTATAAAACCTTCCATTGATACCCCCTGAGTTATAAAACCTTCCATTGATACCCCGAGGTATTAAACCTTCCATTGATACCCCCTGAGTTATAAAACCTTCTATTGATACCCCCTGAGTTATAAAACCTTCCATTGATACCCCCTGAGTTATAAAACCTTTCATTGATACCCCCTGAGGTATTAAACCTTCCATTGATACCCCCTGAGGTATTAAACCTTCCATTGATACCCAGAGTTATAAAACCTTCTATTGATACCCCCTGAGTTATAAAACCTTCCATTGATACCCAGAGTTATAAAACCTTCTATTGATACCCCCTGAGTTATAAAACCTTCCATTGATACCCACTGAGGTATAAAAGCTTATATTGATACCCACTGATTTCCTGTCTTCTTCCTCTCTCTCATTCTCTCCTCTTTCTCTCTTAGATGGGCTGTAGTCTGATCACAGCTGAGCTCAGCAGACTGTTATGGTGATGATGTGGTGTGAAATGGACACACACACACACACACACACACACACACACACACACACACACACACACACACACACACACACACACACACACACACACACACACACACACACACACACACACACACACACACACACACACACACACACACACATGAAATTGGACAATAAAGCGTGAAGCAGTGCTGAGATGAGAGGGGAATCTGATCAAACAGAAACACAAGCCCTGGTGATAAGATAGAGAATATTATTTTTTAGACAAAGCCAATAGTTGCTTTAGAAAGCTGGGTTGAATGTAACTAAGGAGGACCCTAGTGCAGAAGACTGTTAGTAAATGGGTTGGTAGAATCTGCCTGCCTGTCTGCGTGCATGCCTGTGTCTTTAATTAATGTTAATGCTATTTGTATTCTGCATAATGGACAGAGGTCTTTGACAGTATGGTGGGTTACGGGCCATCCACATGTGGGTGTATAAGGGCATGCATGTGTGAGTGTGTAAACGTGCGTGCCCATGGATTTCAGACAGCCTGTATTGACAGTTATGAGTATCAATAAAACTTGGATTGATTTCGAACTGAACATACCATGAACTGAATTTGACTGACCTCACACCTCTGGCCCCTCCCAGGTGTGAGTATCTCGGCAAACCAGGAGGACGAGACGGACCTGGAGACGTTCCAGATGGAGATTGACAAGGAGAGCAGGAAGTGTCTGTTTCGGACCAACGAGGGGAAATACTGGGCCCTGGTGGCCCACGGAGGCATCCAGACTACGACCACAGAGAGGTAACTCTACCTCTAAACCAGAGGTGTCAAACTCTAGTGTTTGCAGGTTTTTCTTTTTTTCTTTCAATTACGACCTAAACAACCAGGTGTGGAGATTTCTTTACCAATCAGTGACCTTAATTCATTAATCAAGTACAAGGGAGGAGCAGAAACACGCAGACACTCGTCCCTCCGTGGAATGAGTTTGACACATGCTCTAAACCTAAGACTAACCCCTACAACTAACCCTAGCTCCAGTCACAACCCTAACCCTAACTCCAGTCACAACACTAACCCTAGCTCCAGTCACAACCCTAACCCTAGCTCCAGTCACAACCCTAACCATAGCTCCAGTCACAACCCTAACCCTAGCTCCAGCCACAACACTAAACCTAACTCCAGTCACAACCCTAACCCTAACTCCAGTCACAACACTAACCCTAGCTCCAGTCACAACCCTAACCCTAGCTCCAGTCACAACCCTAACCCTAGCTCCAGTCACAACCCTAACCCTAGCTCCAGCCACAACACTAACCCTAACTCCAGTCACAACACTAACCCTAGCTCCAGTCACAACCCTAACCCTAACTCCAGTCACAACACTAACCCTAGCTCCAGTCACAACCCTAACCCTAACTCCAGTCACAACACTAACCCTAGCTCCAGTCACAACCCTAACCCTAGCTCCAGTCACAACCCTAACCCTAACTCCAGTCACAACACTAACCCTAGCTACAGTCACAACCCTTACCCTAGCTCCAGTCACAACCCTAACCCTAGCTCCAGTCACAACCCTAAACCTAGCTCCAGTCACAGCCCTATCCCTAGCTCCAGTCACTACACTAACCCGAGCTCCAGTCACAACCCTAACCCCAGCTCCCGTCACAACACTAACCCTAGCTCCAGTCACAACACTAACCCTAGCTCCAGTCACAACCCTAAACCTAGCTCCAGTCACAACACTAACCCTAGCTCCAGTCACTACACTAACCCGAGCTCCAGTCACAACACTAACCCTAGCTCCAGTTACAACCCTAACCACAGCTCCCGTCACAACACTAACCCTAGCTCCAGTCACAACACTAACCCTAGCTCCAGTCACAACCCTAAACCTAGCTCCAGTCACAACACTAACCCTAGCTCCAGTCACTACACTAACCCGAGCTCCAGTCACAACACTAACCCTAGCTCCAGTCACAACCCTAACCCTAGCTCCAGTCACAACACTAACCCAAGCTCCAGTCAAAACACTAACCCTAGCTCCATTCACAACCCTAACCCTAGCTCCAGTCACAACCCTAACCCTAGCTCCAGTCACAACCTTAACTCTAGCTCCAGTCACAATCCTAGCCCTAGCTCCAGTCACAACCCTAACCGAGCTCCAGTCACAACCCTAACCCTAGCTCCAGTCACAACACTAACCCTAGCTCCAGTCACAACCCTAACCTGAGCTCCAGTCACAGCCCTAACCCTAGCTCCAGTCACAACACTAACCCGAGCTCCAGTCACAACCCTAACCCGAGCTCCAGTCACAACACTAACCCTAGCTCCAGTCACAACACTAACCCGAGCTCCAGTCACAACCCTAACCCTAGCTCCAGTCACAACACTAACCCGAGCTCCAGTCACAACCCTAACCCCAGCTCCCGGCACAACACTAACCCTAGCTCCAGTCACAACACTAACCCTAGCTCCAGTCACAACCCTAAACCTAGCTCCAGTCACAACCCTAAACCTAGCTCCAGTCACAACCCTAACCCTAGTTCCATTCACAACCCTAACCCGAGCTCCAGTCAAAAACCCTAACCCTAGCTCCAGTCACAACACTAACCCTAGCTCCAGTCACAACACTAACCCTAGCTCCAGTCACAACACTAACCCTAGCTCCAGTCACAATCCTAGCCCTAGCTCCAGTCACAACCCTAACCCGAACTCCAGTCACAACACTAACCCTAGCTCCAGTCACAACCCTAACCCGAGCTCCAGTCACAACCCTAACCATAGCTCCAGTCAAAACCGCTCCAGTCATAACCCTAACCCTAGCTCCAGTCACAACCTTAGCCCTAGCTCCAGTCACAAACCTAAACCTAGCTCCAGTCACAACCCTAACCCTAGATCCAGTCACAACACTAACCCTAGCTCCAGTCACAATCCTAGCCCTAGCTCCAGTCACAACCGCTCCAGTCATAACCCTAACCCTAGCTCTAGCCACAACACTAACCCGAGCTCCAGTCACAACCCTAACCCTAGCTCTAGCCACAACACTAACCCTAGCTCCAGTCACAACACTAACCCTAGCTCCAGTCACAACCCTAACCCTAGTTCCATTCACAACCCTAACCCTAGCTCCAGTCACAACCCTAACCCTAGCTCCAGTCACAACACTAACCCTAGCTCCAGTCACAGCCCTATCCCTAGCTCCAGTCACAACACTAACCCTAGCTCCAGTCACAACCCTAACCCCAGCTCCAGTCACAACCCTAACCCTAGCTCCAGTCACAACACTAACCCTTGCTCCAGTCACAACCCTAACCCTGGCTCCAGTCACAACCCTAACCCTAACTCCAGTCACAACACTAACCCTAGCTCCAGTCACAACCCTAACCCTAACTCCAGTCACAACACTAACCCTAGCTCCAGTCACAACCCTAACCCTAGCTCCAGTCACAACCCTAACCCTAACTCCAGTCACAACACTAACCCTAGCTACAGTCACAACCCTTACCCTAGCTCCAGTCACAACCTAACCCTAGCTCCAGTCACAACCTAAACCTAGCTCCAGTCACAGCCCTATCCCTAGCTCCAGTCACTACACTAACCCGAGCTCCAGTCCCCACAACACTAACCCCAGCTCCCGTCACAACACTAACCCCAGCTCCCGTCACAACACTAACCCTAGCTCCAGTCACTCCTAAACCCTAGCTCCAGTCACAACACTAACCCTAGCTCCAGTCACAACACTAACCGAGCTCCAGTCACAACAACTAACCCTAGCTCCAGTCACAACCCCCTAACCCCAGCTCCCGTCACAACACTAACCCTAGCTCCAGTCACAACACTAACCCTAGCTCCAGTCACAACCCTAAACCTAGCTCCAGTCACAACACTAACCCTAGCTCCAGCTCCAGTCACTAACACTAACCCTAGCTCCAGTCACAACACTAACCCTAGCTCCAGTCACAACCCTAACCAGTCAGCTCCCTAGTCCAGTCACAACACTAACCCTAGCTCCAGTCACAACAACCCTAACCCTAGCTCCAGTCACAACCCTAACCCTAGCTCCAGTCACAACACTAACCCTAGCTCCAGTCACAACACTAACCCGAGCTCCAGTCACAACACTAACCCTAGCTCCAGTCACAACCCTAATCCTAGCTCCAGTCACAACACTAACCCAAGCTCCAGTCAAAACACTAACCCTAGCTCCAGTCACAACCCTAACCCTAGCTCCAGTCACAACACTAACCCTAGCTCCAGTCACAACCTTAACTCTAGCTCCTGCTCCAGTCACAATCCAGCCCTAGCTCCAGTCACAACCCTAACCGAGCTCCAGTCACAGCCCTAACCCTAGCTCCAGTCACAACACTAACCCGAGCTCCAGTCACAACCCTAAACCCCAGCTCCCGGCACAACACTAACCCTAGCTCCAGTCACAACACTAACCCTAGCTCCAGTCACAACCCTAAACCTAGCTCCAGTCACAACACTAACCCTAGCTCCAGTCACTACACTAACCCGAGCTCCAGTCACAACACTAACCCTAGCTCCAGTCACAACCCTAACCCTAGCTCCAGTCACAACACTAACCCTAGCTCCAGTCAAAACACTAACCCTAGCTCCAGTCACAACCCTAACCCTAGCTCCAGTCACAACACTAACCCTAGCTCCAGTCACAACCTTAGTCACTCTAGCTCCAGTCACAATCCTAGCCCTAGCTCCAGCTTACAACCTAACCGAGCTCCAGTCACAACCCTAACCCTAGCTCCAGTCACAACACTAACCCTAGCTCCAGTCACAACCCTAACCCTAGCTCCAGTCACAACACTAACCCGAGCTCCAGTCACAACCCTAACCCGAGCTCCAGTCACAACCCTAACCCTAGCTCCAGTGACAACACTAACCCTAGCTCCAGTCACAACCCTAACCCTAGCTCCAGTCACAACACTAACCCTAGCTCCAGTCACAACCCTAACCCTAGCTCCAGTCACAACCCTAACCCTAGCTCCAGTCACAACACTAACCCTAGCTCCAGTCACAACACTAACCCTAGCTCCAGTCACAACCCTAACCCTAGCTCCAGTCACAACCCTAACCCCAGCTCCAGTCACAACCCTAACCCTAGCTCCAGTCACAACACTAACCCTAGCTCCAGTCACAACCCTAACCCCAGCTCCAGCACAACACTAACCCTAGCTCCAGTCACAACACTAACCCTAGCTCCAGTCACAACCCTAACCTAGCTCCAGTCACAACACTAACCCTAGCTCCAGTCACTACACTAACCCTAACTCCAGCTCCAGTCACAACACTAACCCTAGCTCCAGTCACAACCCTAACCCTCCAGCTCCAGTCACAACACTAACCCTAGCTCCAGTCAAAAACCCTAACCCTAGCTCCAGTCACAACCCTAACCCTAGCTCCAGTCACAACACTAACCCTAGCTCCAGTCACAACCTTAACTCTAGCTCCAGTCACAATCCTAGCCCTAGCTCAGTTACAACCCTAACCGAGCTCCAGTCAGAACCCTAACCCTAGCTCCAGTCACAACACTAACCCTAGCTCCAGTCACAACCCTACCCTAGCTCCAGTCACAACACTAACCCGAGCTCCAGTCACAACCCTAACCCCAGCTCCAGTCACAACCCTAACCCTAGCTCCAGTGACAACACTAACCCGAGCTCCAGTCACAACCCTAACCCTAACTCCAGTCACAACACTAACCCTAGCTCAGTCACAACCCTAGCTCCAGTCACAACCCTAACCCTAGCTCCAGTCACAACACTAACCCTAGCTCCAGTCTCCAGTCCCTAGCTCCAGTCACACCCTAATCCTAGCTCCAGTCACAACACTAACCCAAGCTCCAGTCAAAACACTAACCCTAGCTCCAGTCACAACCCTAACCCTAGCTCCAGTCACAACACTAACCCTAGCTCCAGTCACAACCTTAACTCTAGCTCCAGTCACAATCCTAGCCCTAGCTCCAGTCACAACCCTAACCGAGCTCCAGTCACAGCCCTAACCCTAGCTCCAGTCACAACACTAACCCGAGCTCCAGTCACAACCCCCTAACCCCAGCTCCCGGCACAACACTAACCCTAGCTCCAGTCACAACACTAACCCTAGCTCCAGTCACAACCCTAAACCTAGCTCCAGTCACAACACTAACCCTAGCTCCAGTCACTACACTAACCCGAGCTCCAGTCACAACACTAACCCTAGCTCCAGTCACAACCCTAACCCTAGCTCCAGTCACAACACTAACCCTAGCTCCAGTCAAAACACTAACCCTAGCTCCAGTCACAACCCTAACCCTAGCTCCAGCTCCACACAACAACCCTAGCTCCAGTCACAACCTAACCTAGCTCCAGTCAACCCTAGCTCCAGTCACAACCTTAACTCTAGCTCCAGTCACAATCCTAGCCCTCTCCAGTTACAACCCTAACCCTCCAGTCAGAACCCTAACCCTAGCTCCAGTCACAACACTAACCCTAGCTCCAGTCACAACCCTACCCTAGCTCCAGTCACAACACTAACCCGAGCTCCAGTCACAACCCTAACCCGAGCTCCAGTCACAACCCTAACCCTAGCTCCAGTGACAACACTAACCCGAGCTCCAGTCACAACCCTAACCCTAACTCCAGTCACAACACTAACCCTAGCTACAGTCACAACCCTTACCCTAGCTCCAGTCACAACCCTAACCCTAGCTCCAGTCACAACACTAACCCTAGCTCCAGTCACAACACTAACCCTAGCTCCAGTCACAACCCTTACCCTAGCTCCAGTCACAACCCTAACCCTAGCTCCAGTCACAACACTAACCCTAGCTCCAGTCACAACCCTAACCCTAGCTCCAGTCCACAACACTAACCCTACAACACTAACCCTAGCTCCAGTCACAACCCTAACCCTAGCTCCAGTCACAACACTAACCCTAGCTCCAGTCACAACCCTTACCCTAGCTCCAGTCACAACCCTTACCCTAGCTCCAGTCACAACACTAACCCTAGCTCCAGTCACAATCCTAGCCCTAGCTCCAGTCACAACCGCTCCAGTCATAACCCTAACCCTAGCTCTAGCCACAACACTAACCCGAGCTCCAGTCACAACCCTAACCCTAGCTCTAGCCACAACACTAACCCTAGCTCCAGTCACAACACTAACCCTAGCTCCAGTCACAACCCTAACCCTAGTTCCATTCACAACCCTAACCCCAGTCACAGCTCCAGTCACAACCCTAACCCTAGCTCCAGTCACAACACTAACCCTAGCTCCAGTCACAACCCCCTATCCCTAGCTCCAGTCACAACACTAACCCTAGCTCCAGTCACAACCCTAACCCCAGCTCCAGTCACAACCCTAACCCTAGCTCCAGTCACAACACTAACCCTTGCTCCAGTCACAACCCTAACCCTGGCTCCAGTCACAACCCTAACCCTAACTCCAGTCACAACACTAACCCTAGCTCCAGTCACAACCCTAACCCTAACTCCAGTCACAACACTAACCCTAGCTCCAGTCACAACCCTAACCCTAGCTCCAGTCACAACCCTAACCCTAACTCCAGTCACAACACTAACCCTAGCTACAGTCACAACCCTTACCCTAGCTCCAGTCACAACCCTAACCCTAGCTCCAGTCACAACCCTAAACCTAGCTCCAGTCACAGCCCTATCCCTAGCTCCAGTCACTACACTAACCCGAGCTCCAGTCACAACACTAACCCCAGCTCCCGTCACAACACTAACCCCAGCTCCCGTCACAACACTAACCCTAGCTCCAGTCACTACACTAAACCGAGCTCCAGTCACAACACTAACCCTAGCTCCAGTCACAACACTAACACGAGCTCCAGTCACAACACTAACCCTAGCTCCAGTCACAACCCTAACCCCAGCTCCAGTCACAACACTAACCCTAGCTCCAGTCACAACACTAACCCTAGCTCCAGTCACAACCCTAAACCTAGCTCCAGTCACAACACTAACCCTAGCTCCAGTCACTACACTAACCCGAGCTCCAGTCACAACACTAACCCTAGCTCCAGTCACAACCCTAACCACAGCTCCCGTCACAACACTAACCCTAGCTCCAGTCACAACACTAACCCTAGCTCCAGTCACAACCCTAAACCTAGCTCCAGTCACAACACTAACCCTAGCTCCAGTCACTACACTAACCCGAGCTCCAGTCACAACACTAACCCTAGCTCCAGTCACAACCCTAATCCTAGCTCCAGTCACAACACTAACCCAAGCTCCAGTCAAAACACTAACCCTAGCTCCAGTCACAACCCTAACCCTAGCTCCAGTCACAACACTAACCCTAGCTCCAGTCACAACCTTAACTCTAGCTCCAGTCACAATCCTAGCCCTAGCTCCAGTCACAACCCTAACCGAGCTCCAGTCACAGCCCTAACCCTAGCTCCAGTCACAACACTAACCCGAGCTCCAGTCACAACCTAACCCCAGCTCCAGTCACACAACACTAACCCTAGCTCCAGTCACAACACTAACCCTAGCTCCAGTCACAACCCTAAACCTAGCTCCAGTCACAACACTAACCCTAGCTCCAGTCACTACACTAACCCTAGCTCCAGTCACAACCCTAACCCTAGCTCCAGTCACAACACTAACCCTAGCTCCAGTCAAAACACTAACCCTAGCTCCAGTCACAACCCTAACCCTAGCTCCAGTCACAACACTAACCCTAGCTCCAGTCACAACCTTAACTCTAGCTCCAGTCACAATCCTAGCCCTAGCTCCAGTTACAACCCTAACCGAGCTCCAGTCAGAACCCTAACCCTAGCTCCAGTCACAACACTAACCCTAGCTCCAGTCACAACCCTACCCTAGCTCCAGTCACAACACTAACCCGAGCTCCAGTCACAACCCTAACCCGAGCTCCAGTCACAACCCTAACCCTAGCTCCAGTGACAACACTAACCCGAGCTCCAGTCACAACCCTAACCCTAACTCCAGTCACAACACTAACCCTAGCTACAGTCACAACCCTTACCCTAGCTCCAGTCACAACCCTAACCCTAGCTCCAGTCACAACCCTAAACCTAGCTCCAGTCACAGCCCTATCCCTAGCTCCAGTCACTACACTAACCCGAGCTCCAGTCACAACACTAACCCCAGCTCCCGTCACAACACTAACCCCAGCTCCCGTCACAACACTAACCCTAGCTCCAGTCACTACACTAAACCGAGCTCCAGTCACAACACTAACCCTAGCTCCAGTCACAACACTAACACGAGCTCCAGTCACAACACTAACCCTAGCTCCAGTCACAACCCTAACCCCAGCTCCCGTCACAACACTAACCCTAGCTCCAGTCACAACACTAACCCTAGCTCCAGTCACAACCCTAAACCTAGCTCCAGTCACAACACTAACCCTAGCTCCAGTCACTACACTAACCCGAGCTCCAGTCACAACACTAACCCTAGCTCCAGTCACAACCCTAACCACAGCTCCCGTCACAACACTAACCCTAGCTCCAGTCACAACACTAACCCTAGCTCCAGTCACAACCCTAAACCTAGCTCCAGTCACTACACTAACCCGAGCTCCAGTCACAACACTAACCCTAGCTCCAGTCACAACCCTAATCCTAGCTCCAGTCACAACACTAACCCAAGCTCCAGTCAAAACACTAACCCTAGCTCCAGTCACAACCCTAACCCTAGCTCCAGTCACAACACTAACCCTAGCTCCAGTCACAACCTTAACTCTAGCTCCAGTCACAATCCTAGCCCTAGCTCCAGTCACAACCCTAACCGAGCTCCAGTCACAGCCCTAACCCTAGCTCCAGTCACAACACTAACCCGAGCTCCAGTCACAACCCTAACCCCAGCTCCCGGCACAACACTAACCCTAGCTCCAGTCACAACACTAACCCTAGCTCCAGTCACAACCCTAAACCTAGCTCCAGTCACAACACTAACCCTAGCTCCAGTCACTACACTAACCCGAGCTCCAGTCACAACACTAACCCTAGCTCCAGTCACAACCCTAACCCTAGCTCCAGTCACAACACTAACCCTAGCTCCAGTCAAAACACTAACCCTAGCTCCAGTCACAACCCTAACCCTAGCTCCAGTCACAACACTAACCCTAGCTCCAGTCACAACCTTAACTCTAGCTCCAGTCACAATCCTAGCCCTAGCTCCAGTTACAACCCTAACCGAGCTCCAGTCAGAACCCTAACCCTAGCTCCAGTCACAACACTAACCCTAGCTCCAGTCACAACCCTACCCTAGCTCCAGTCACAACACTAACCCGAGCTCCAGTCACAACCCTAACCCGAGCTCCAGTCACAACCCTAACCCTAGCTCCAGTGACAACACTAACCCGAGCTCCAGTCACAACCCTAACCCTAGCTCCAGTCACAACACTAACCCGAGCTCCAGTCACAACCCTAACCCCAGCTCCCAGCACAACACTAACCCTAGCTCCAGTCACAACACTAACCCTAGCTCCAGTCACAACCCTAAACCTAGCTCCAGTCACAACACTAACCCTAGCTCCAGTCACTACACTAACCCGATCTCCAGTCACAACACTAAACCTAGCTCCAGTCACAACCCTAACCCTAGTTCCATTCACAACCCTAACCCGAGCTCCAGTCAAAACCCTAACCCTAGCTCCAGTCACAACACTAACCCTAGCTCCAGTCACAACACTAACCCTAGCTCCAGTCACAACACTAACCCTAGCTCCAGTCACAATCCTAGCCCTAGCTCCAGTCACAACCCTAACCCGAACTCCAGTCACAACACTAACCCTAGTTCCAGTCACAACCCTAACCCGAGCTCCAGTCACAACCCTAACCATAGCTCCAGTCAAAACCGCTCCAGTCATAACCCTAACCCTAGCTCCAGTCACAACCTTAGCCCTAGCTCCAGTCACAAACCTAAACCTAGCTCCAGTCACAACCCTAACCCTAGCTCCAGTCACAACACTAACCCTAGCTCCAGTCACAACCCTAACCCGAGCTCCAGTCACAACCCTAACCATAGGTCCAGTCACAACCGCTCCAGTCATAACCCTAACCCTAGCTCTAGCCACAACACTAACCCGAGCTCCAGTCACAACCCTAACCCTAGCTCTGGCCACAACACTAACCCTAGCTCCAGTCACAACACTAACCCTAGCTCCAGTCACAACCCTAACCCTAGTTCCATTCACAACCCTAACCCTAGCTCCAGTCACAACCCTAACCCTAGCTCCAGTCACAACACTAACCCTAGCTCCAGTCACAGCCCTATCCCTAGCTCCAGTCACAACACTAACCCTAGCTCCAGTCACAACCCTAAACCTAGCTCCAGTCACAACCCTAACCCCAGCTCCAGTCACAACCCTAACCCTAGCTCCAGTCACAACACTAACCCTTGCTCCAGTCACAACCCTAACCCTTGCTCCAGTCACAACACTAACCCTAGCTCCAGTCACAACCCTAACCCTAGCTCCAGTCACAACCCTAACCCTAGCTCCAGTCACAACACTAACCCTAGCTCCAGTCACAGCCCTATCCCTAGCTCCAGTCACAACACTAACCCTAGCTCCAGTCACAACCCTAAACCTAGCTCCAGTCACAACCCTAACCCCAGCTCCAGTCACAACACTAACCCTAGCTCCAGTCACAACACTAACCCTTGCTCCAGTCACAACACTAACCCTAGCTCCAGTCACAACACTAACCCTAGCTCCAGTCACAACCCTAAACCTAGCTCCAGTCACAACCCTAACCCTAGCTCCAGTCACAACACTAACCCTAGCTCCAGTCACAACACTAACCCTAGCTCCAGTCACAACACTAACCCTAGCTCCAGTCACAACCCTAAACCTAGCTCCAGTCACAACCCTAACCCCAGCTCCAGTCACAACCCTAACCGTAGCTCCAGTCACAACCCTAACCCTAGGTCCAGTCACAACACTAACCCTAGCTCCAGTCACAACACTAACCCTAGCTCCAGTCACAACCCTAACCCTAGCTCCAGTCACAATCCTAAACCTAGCTCCAGTCAGAACCCTAACCCCAGCTCCAGTCACAACCCTAACCCTAGGTCCAGTCACAACACTAACCCTAGCTCCAGTCACAACACTAACCCTAGCTCCAGTCACAACACTAACCCTAGCTCCAGTCTCAACCCTAACCCTAGCTCCAGTCATAACACTAACCCTAGCTCCAGTCACAACCCTAACCCTAGCTCCAGTCACAACACTAACCTTAGCTCCAGTCACAACACTAACCCCAGCTCCAGTCACAACCCTAACCCTAGCTCCAGTCACAACCCTAACCCTAGCTCCAGTCACAACACTAACCTTAGCTCCAGTCACAACACTAACCCCAGCTCCAGTCACAACCCTAACCCTAGCTCCAGTCACAACACTAACCCCAGCTCCAGTCACAACCCTAACCCTAGCTCCAGTCACAACACTAACCCCAGCTCCAGTCACAACCCTAACCTTAGCTCCAGTCACAACACTAACCCCAACTCCAGTCACAACCCTAACCCTAGCTCCAGTCACAACACTAACCCCAGCTCCAGTCACAACCCTAACCTTAGCTCCAGTCACAACACTAACCCCAGCTCCAGTCACAACCCTAACCCTAGCTCCAGTCACAACACTAACCCCAGCTCCAGTCACAACCCTAACCCTAGCTCCAGTCACAACACTAACCCTAGCTCCAGTCACAACACTAACCATTTATTATCCAGGTCTGCCAACACCATGTTTGCAGTGGAGTGGATGGGCCGCAGGGTGGCACTAAGAGCCAGTAACGGGAAATACATCTGCACCAAGAAGAACGGCCAACTAGCAGCCATCAGCGACTCCATAGGTAAGTGTTTGTGTCTAAGTGGGTGAGTGGGTTCCATGGTTCTTATGCTTTTTAAACCTAATATTCCTTCCTCTCTCCTTAATTTCTACCTCTACCTCTCTTCCTCCTCCTTCCCTCTCTTTCCCCTCCCTCTCTTCCCTGATCAGGTGAGGATGAGAAGTTGATTCTGAAGCTGATAAACCGTCCCATGCTGATCCTGCGAGGGTTGAACGGCTTCATCTGCCACCATAAGAACTCCAACACGCTGGATGCCAACAGATCAGTCTATGACATCTTCACACTGCATTTCAGTGATGGGGCATACCACATCAAAGGTGAGGATATGATATGCACATTCTATCTTATTGCATAGAATTCAATGCATTTTTCATGAAGAATGTAAGAAGTTTTGTGCAACTGCTTCTTTTAATCTATTGCTTTCTGCTTCAATCTGTCTTGACGTGTAAAGGCCTTTCATATAGTGCTGCCAGTCCATGTTGTCTCTCTCTAACTAACCTCTTGTAGGTGAGGGAGGGAGGTTCTGGTATGTGAACAGCAGTGGTCTGGTATGTTCAGACGGAGAGACACCAGATGACTTCTCATTTGAGTTCCTGGAGCACGGACGCATTGCCATCCGAGGCAAGAACGGCAGATACCTGCGAGGCCAGGGGGGCATGCTGAAGGGCGACGGGGTTACCCCCGACAGCTCTGCCCTCTGGGAGTACTGACCGATATGGGGCCACTCTCCTACCCTGCCGGAGGTTACCCCTAACCACAGATCTAGGATCAGATTGGGGCAGATTATCAGATTACCCTAACCCCCATGTCCTAAGAATGAATGAACTGATTGGTAAAGAATATCTGACCCTAGACTAGTAGTTAGTGGCAACTTCTGCCCTCTCCCATAGGTCCCTTTCTGCCCATGTCACTCCCCTCAACCTACTCCTGGCATGCCAGCCAATGAAGAAGGCACAAAGAGAAAACAGACTCTTTTTACAGGGGAGGTCGAGGGAAGACATGCGTTTAAATGAATGCACTAATTGTAAGTCACTCTGGATAAGAGTGTCTGCTTAATGACTAAAATGTTCATTTAAAATAAGGCAGAGGTCTCAAGTTTTCAGCTCAGAAGAGCCTGGTCAGAAGAAATGAATCATGTTTGCTGGAGTCAACACTGTTCAGTGAGTCAACGGCAGATTCCAAACAACACTATGCTTTATAGGCTTATGAGGTTTTAAAAAAATGTTTTTTTAAATTAGCATGTTACTAGTAAAAGTCAGGGTTCAGAGTAAGTACCATACTCACACATAGAGGACTAGTCATGGCTTGGGTTTTCATTTTGCAACATTATTTTAGCTACAACAACACTATTCACAACAGCAATACAACTACTAATATTTCCATTGTCAACACATTGCTTTGTTTATACTTGGCGCTAATATGCGTTCTTTGTCCTGTCGTGGTCCACATTCTCACATTCTGATTGTGCCTACATTTTCAGAAATATGTCTATACATGGTATTAAAATTTGTATTTTAATCGCATAGACCGGATGCATTAAAAGACACATTGTGGGTCTGATATCTTACAAGTGTAGACAGATTTGGGCCTGGTCTCCCAAAAGCATCTTAAGGCTAAGTTCAACTTAGAATTATAGGATCCTATGGTTCTAACAATGAACTTAGGCCTCAAGGTGCTTTTGGGAAACCGGGCTCTGGACAATGAAACCATTTAAATCATCATTATCCAGCCTTCTAAAATCACTGACAGCTGGCACTATTGACTTATGGCATCAATATGTATCTTTAAGCAGCAATCAACAGTAGAAACAATATCAAAGCACACTCCCCGCCCGTTTTGGTTAAAGGCTGAGGGATGGGGCTGGAGAAATGTAACCACTCTCAAATTCATAAACAGAGCTATAGCTGCAAGGACTTATATTTTGGGTTCTGATAGTTAAACTAAGCTCATGAGACACTTACAAGTTCATTCTTTTGATTTCACCTTTATTTAGTTAGCCAAGTCAGATAAGAACAAATTCTTATTTACAATGACGGCCTACCCCGGCTAAACCCTAATGACTCCGGGCGCCGCCCTAAGGGACTCCCAATCACGGCCGGGTATGATACAGCTTGGAATCTAACCAGGGTCTGTAGTGATGCCTCTAGCACTGAGATGCAGTGCCTTAGACCACT
This sequence comes from Oncorhynchus gorbuscha, assembly GCF_021184085.1. NCBI lineage: Eukaryota > Metazoa > Chordata > Actinopteri > Salmoniformes > Salmonidae > Oncorhynchus > Oncorhynchus gorbuscha. Next base: position 63,051,857 of record NC_060179.1, on the reverse strand, counting down.
GCACCACTCAGGAGTTCTTCAAGAATCAATGGGTACATATCCTTAATTTATAAGTCCAAAAATGGATGTAGCAACTGCTGATTGCCCCTTTAAAATAAAGAAATAAATATTATTTTGAAAAGAATAGTTGTCAAATAATTTGCATACAGGGAGGGACCAGGAAATGTAGTCACAGTAGATGGATAAGAGAAACATTTTAATACCACGTGTAGACATATTTCTGAAAATGTGGGCACAAACAGAATGTGGAAAAGATCAGGAAAGAGGACGCATGTTCGTGCCAGGTATAAATGAGGCTATAGAGGAGTTGACATGGCTTGGGTTTTCAGTTTGGAAGTGTCTACTGGTCATCTGTAGCTCAGTTGGTAGAGCATGGCACTTTAGTGTTTGCTATGCCAGGATAGTGGGTTTGATTCCTGGTACCACCCATATGTAAAATATATGCATGACTGTAAGTCCCTGTGGATAAATATATCTGCTAAATGGCATACATTATTACTACAGCAGCTACAAATACTCCAGAACATACACACAATGCTACAAATACCTATAGAGACACTCTGGTGTAAAACCAATGTGCCTTAAACCAATTGTCTATTACACTCTCTTCCAACCCACTCTCACTTGATTCTCTGGTTTTACAAATTGTTCCCTTCCATTCTTCCCTGTCGTTTTGCCAATTCTGACTTTCTAAGCGAGTGACAGTGTATAGAGGTGTGTAATAATAAACTCAGAAAGTCATCAATTCATCGTAGCTGAGTCATCATTAGCGGACAGCTTCCTTAGCATCGTAACATTAACAAGCATGACAGGCAGCTGCATCTCAAACGTTACCCTCTTCCCCATGTAGGGCAGTAGGCCCACTTCTAAACACAGACATATAGAGTAATGGCTTCAGGTGATAAGTAGGAGCCCTCTATATGGGATAGAGGAGTGTAATGGGTGTCGTTTGAGATTTTTACAGGCTTTTCCCCACAATCGAAACAGTAACACATCAGGTGTAACAAAACTACACGACCATCCTAGAAAGAGTATAGTGCTAGTGATTTACAGCCTGTCACTTGGCAATGATACATACTTCATTTGTCTTTTGTTTTATCCTTTTCTAATATTAATTTTTCTGAAAAGTTTTGAAAAACTATAATAAAAATCATCTCTGAGATGTGTAAAAGTTGTGTTTCGTGTGTGGATAATGTTGTCAGTGAAGTGACTCTTCAAATCCGTTGTTTTAACTAACTTTACAGGTACATTTTAATCCACACACACACACACACACACACACACACACACACACACACACACACACACACACACACACACACACACACACACACACACACACACACACACACACACACACACACACACACACACACACACACCTGCTATGTACTATTTTACAAACGTTCACATAAATAAATAAATGCTGTTTGTGTACTAAAACAGCAGAGGGAGACAAACAGTCATTTATTTCTCCTTTGCAGGAGATGTATTGGATGGTGAGTGTGGGGCTGAGAATGAAGACGAGGAGAGGATTGTAAATGTGTGGATGAGGATGTTGTGTGTGAGGATGTTGTGTATGAGGAGCGTATGTGGGATGGTAACGGTGTCAGAGGATGAGGAGGGGGTTCTCTCGGAGTTGCCTGTAAACGCTGAACAGTGTCTTGGTGGTTTGTCCCGTGGTCATCCCCAGTCCAATGGCTTCTGGGATACGAGCCTCCTGGAGATGCTCAGATAGGACCTGGCAGGGTGGAGGAGAAGGAAGAAGATAAAGAACAGGAGAAAGAGGTAAGGCTATAGACACAGAGAAAAGTTGAGAAAATACTACAGATTGTCTGTTTCTTGTGTGTTTGAGGATTTATGTGCTTGAGTATTTTTTTCAACCCTTATGTTACCAGGTAGTTTGCTGTTAGTCTGGTCTCACCTGTGCCCGCTGTAGGGCCTGTCTCAAGCCCAGTCCCTGGACTCCCATAGAGGACTCCTGTGTGCTAGCATTACCCTGGAGAAGAGTCTTTCAACACACACAACACACAGGGTGTAAGGGGGGAGAGGTTGATGTAGCAAACAGGCACAAATGTTAATCACACATGTTGGGATTCCCTACCTGAACACGGCTTAACACTGCATGGTGTAGTCCACACACGGCTGCCATGGAGGAGCACTGCACTCGCACCTCCACAGCCTCCTTAACACTGGTGTCCCCTACAGTTACCTGGCCAACAACATACAGGTACAGTCATTCTCAAACATACCTCATACAATAGTCTCCCAGGAAAGTTAAACATTACCTTAAAGTGAGTCTAAAAGGATACAACTATAATAATATAATAAATGCAGACGCTTTTTTTTTTTTTTATCCAATGAGATTTAGTCATGCATGCATACATTTTATGTAAGAGTGGTCCCCCGGGAATCAAACCCACTACCCTGGTGTTACAAGCGCCATTCTCTACAAACTGAGCTAAAGGACCACAACTGACACACCCAGTATGAATACAATCATGTTTTCATGATATGTAAAAAATATCAAATAAATACACACCTCTTTGGCTGTGAGTTTGACAGTGTGTCGCCCTAGACACCGGGCGTAGACCACAGAGCTTTCCTGTCCTCCATTGTCCCCTCTGCCCCTCCAGTCCTCTCCTCCTGTCCCCTGTGACAGCAGCCAGCCCAGCACAGAGCCACACACACCCTGAGAAGGGCCAGCAGAGCCTGCTGGCTCCAGTCCTAGTGTCCCTCTCAGTAGCTCTGTTGAGACCTTGATGCTTGCTGAAAACAGCCCCCCATCAGACGCCACCATCCTCTCTCCTCCTCCTTCTCCATCCCCCCTCCCAGAACCCCTGCTCCGATGGGTGCTCACGAAGGCCTCAACGATATCCATCGAGGTGGTATCTGGGGAAATGGGGGGTCTGTTTGGGTCCCTGTGAGGGGGCGTGGTCCCGGTCACCTGCAGAGCATCCAGCCAATCCACTGTCAGCGTGTCAAGGGGCAGACTGACCCATCCACCCTCCAATCCCAGACGAGATGCCAGCTCCCCATTAGCCAGGAGGCGGGACAGCTCCTCAGACCCCAGCAGGCTTTGCAGGGAGTAGGTGAGCGAGCAGCTAACCGTCACAGGGAAAGATGTGTCCCCCGCCACTGTTAGGGGCAACGACACTTCCATTCTCCCACCCGGTTCTAGTTTCTGGAATGGGAATGAGAATGTTTGAGAGGTGTTCACCCCCCCTGCAGGAAGAGGGTAGGATAATGGTAGAACTCTCACACAGAACGTCCAGTTCCGTTCTAGAATGTAAGGACTAGAATTGGCCAGAACACAGGTCAGATTCAGGGAGTCTCTCTGTAGCAGGCGGCTCCACTTGGCAACAACGTGACACCTGATTGGCTTCTTGCTGACCAGGAGCTGCTCTCCACTGTTCTGATTTGCTAGCAGTAGGCAGCAGACATTGAGCACCTGATTCAGGTGTCTGAGGGAGTGGTTTTTGGACTGTATGGTGCTTTTCAACACAGATGCTCTGTGGGACAAGCAAGAGCACATACAAGTAAATTAACATGTTAAATAAGTACTATTCATCTGAATAAAACATGTTAAATCTACTGCATGCCTCCTCACCTCTCACACACATCTCCAATGGCTGCAAGGAGGTCCCTCACTCTCTGTCCCACCTGTGATAAGGGGAGCCTGGGTATGCCCCCTGTCTCTGTCCCCTTAGGCAGGGTTAAACGCTGGAGCCTCCCCCGGAGAGACAAAGCCACCAACTGCACTATGCCTGTAACACACACACAAACATGATCTGAAAGAAAACAAACTTGATAACAAAGATCGGTTGCAGAAAATATTGGTTGAGCTGAACACACACTTTACCTGAGGCATTGTGTGAGGGCCCAGCCAGGGCAATGACCCTGCAGACATTAAGGCTGACAGGACTCTGTAGGGTAGCAGACTCCCTTGCTTTCACCATGGCCTGTCCCTGGCCTTGCCTCTCCCCGTGGCCGACCACCAGGCTCTCTTCTGGCTTTGGAGCTTCCTCTCGCACCCCTGGGAGATCCAGGGCTAGAAGATCTGACCCTGTGCTGTAGTACAGGCCCTCCCTGCCTGCACACACACACACCACAGGCCCCGACACACACCCCTCTGTTAATGCTGGTACCTTGCCCCCCTCCTCCGGCCCCCCTTCACAGGTTCTGACCAGCACCACCCTCCCCCATTGGCCTACTGCCACCAAACACTGTGGACCATAATTTGTCCCGGTCGTGGTTCCGATAAACATGATTGGCTGCTCCATGCTGTGTAGAACTCTAACGCAGGGGCCTGATCGTCCTGGGAGAAGTAAGGGGAGGGAGCAGAGACGCCCATCAGGCAGGCCGCAAAGGATCATGGGGGAGTTGATGAGGGCAGCATCGACGCCGAAGAGGAGCTTGAAGAGGAGAGGCTCCAGGAGAAAATGTTTGACGCCTAATGATGATGACAAAGGTGGTAGTTTTGTTGTTGTTGAGGATGATGAAGATGATAAGAGTGGTGCATCACTGCTGTAAACGCACGCTAACACAGGTCTCATGACCAGTCCTGCGGGACCAACTGAAACGACAGGTAGACTAAACTGAGTCAGTTTCTGGTGGTCAGCTGCTTTATAGAGAGTAAACCACCAGGCTGCGTCTCTCAGGGAGACGGTCACCAAGGTCCCACCGGACCCTCCCACCTCAATCAGAGAACACACCCCCTCGTCTCTGGCTGCCAGCGAATTAGACGACACCTTGATCAGAGCAGGGCCAGGGGATTGGTCAGCTGGGGGAGTGGGAGACCTGGTGAGACAGGACAAGGGGGAGAGGGTAATCAAATATACATGTCATTTTTGCATGGTCAGTCTCCATAGTTCAAATGAAGAGGTTCATACTTAGGGTGCAGAGTTGGTAGACTGACACAGTACACCCCATCACTCTCACAGACAGCATAGACAGACTGCTTGTCCTCACTCAGCACCATGTGACACACTGGACTCAGGAACTGAAGAACAGCCTGGAATACCAGACAAGATGAGTGTTTCTTGTCCATGAAGAATATCAGATATATTTGACAGCCTGTTACTGCAACTTCAGCGGTAATCAATAATCAGTTCACCTGCTATTTACCCCTGTTCACAAATAATCTGTTTATTGTAATTGTATCACCTGCTGCTATTAATTTCAGTGTTTATCAATAATCAGTTCCTTGTCATTATATTACCTGCTACTCACCTGAATGTTCATCAATAATCAGTTCACCTGTTATTCACCTGAGTGAATGTGTCGCCTGTTGTTCTTTAATTGAAGCGGGCGAAGTGTATGGTTTGAGATTCAGCCTTACCGTCAGTTTCAGCTCTTGTGTGTTGAAGACCGACACCTCGTCGCCCCCAGTGCAAATCAACACATCTTCCCCAGACCAGATCACTTTAGCAGCTGTACCCGGCGAAGGACATCCGAACTCAGCCCAAGTCTCAACAACAGCACATCTCGCCTCCATAGCCGAGAGAACTGGAAAAATAACAGGTCAGAAAGATTATTCAACCAAGAAAGATTATTCAAATTATCTTTATAGTCACAATTAGGAAATGTATTGTGCAATCAAAGTGATGATATCAGCAACTTATTTACTAACTAGTTATGTCCATAATACCAATGTTTAGGTCGTTTCAGTGCTGTAGCTTGATTGAAAAAAACATCAACTGGTTGTTGACGGATGCAAAACTCCGTATGTGTTGTTTCTGACCAATCAGCGTTCCAAACTTTTTTTTAAATCCATTACCCAAACACCAATACCAACGTAAAACGTCATGAGCCTCCAAGCAATCACAACATCGCAGGCCAAATTTTAGAACACGTTTTAGTGCGATGCGATCGTAAGCTTTTAGTTATTGTAAAGTCTTGGTTGAAAGCGTTATGTACGGAGCCAGATAGCTGCCAAAAGGTTGAACTTACGTATCGTTAGGATCTGTAAGAAAAGCCATGCGTGAAACATTACACGTAAACGTGAAATTTCATCTGTGAACATACAAACACCAGGTTACGATTACGAACTAACATTTTAGGCTTGAACAAATCTTGTTGAAATTCTGACATAAAATAATGCCTTTCAGAGTTTTGGCAGTTTCCTCTCACAAAAAAAAACGTACACCAAACCACTTGTTAGGAGTGCTACACGAACAAGCCTAACCCAGTATATAAAAAAACGGAAGTCGGTGAAACCGGAAAAATAAGTATCCTGCACGTTTTCAAGTTAAAAGTCTCTATTACTCCTCAGTTGAGTTTACGTCACATTTAGGTAGCTAATGTAATGGATTTGTTTGCCAGCGCAAGTCTAGATGGCACTAGCTGTATTATGCCTACAACAGTGAAGTTTGCTAGGTGTATCTCTACAGCATGGGCATGTCTCTGGGTGATGTGGACACCCCCATGTATGCACCTTCTCAAAATGTGACTAATTCAACATTGTACCCTCCAATTCTCTGGGTTCTGTCTGCAATCATAACGAGTAGTGTGTGTATATACTAGGAATAATGAAACAGAATATATGTTTGGTGACTCTGAATTATATATGACCACTGAAGTCTTTGCCACTCAATATTTGTTTATAGAAAATTTTGATATTTATTTAATCACTCGTAATCTTGCCAAAGCATATTCTATAGGAGGGGTTAATTTAAATGTAAAATAATTTGATATGATTTATATGAACCGGGTCATGAACATATGGACTTTGAAATGAACAAGGGATAGGTTACAGTTAGGCTAAATCTCCCATAAACTTATTCCCACACTTTACAATAACTGTTCACAGTGGTCTGAGGTAGTCTCCGTATAGGCTAATCTCTCAATAACTGTTCACAGTGGTCTGAGGTAGTCTCCGTATAGGCTAATCTCTCAATAACTGTTCACAGTGGTCTGAGGTAGTCTCCGTATAGGCTAATCTCTCAATAACTGTTCAGTGGTCTGAAGTAGTCTCCGTATAGGCTAATCTCTCAATAACTGTTCACAGTGGTCTGAGGTAGTCTCCGTATAGGCTAATCTCTCAATAACTGTTCAGTGGTCTGAGGTAGTCTCCGTAGAGGCTAATCTCTCAATAACTGTTCACAGTGGTCTGAGGTAGTCTCCGTATAGGCTAATCTCTCAATAACTGTTCACAGTGGTCTGAGGTAGTCTCCGTATAGGCTAATCTCTCAATTGTAACACTGCTGCCCAGGTTACGAGCTTGTGATCTCCATGCAGCACCATGAGCCGTTGGAAAAGTACCCCTCAGCCTCAGAAGATGCCCTTCTGAAGGCATGCAGCTATAGTCATTATACTCTAATGTAGGCCCATGTGCCTACTAGCCAAATCAAGTGCAGAGCATGCTTGATGTGGGCAACTCATCATTCTAACATATTTTAACATTTAAATCATCCTTCATTCAGTTCAGTCAGTCTGACATCCATTCTGTAATTTGTCTGAGTGGCAATAGGAACTAAATCAAAGAAGAATGGAACAGTCTTATTCATGTGTTTATTGAAATCCATGTGTGTATTCAAAAGTATCAGAATTATCCAAAGGTCTTTAGTAATTAATAATTCAATCTTTCATTTAGGCCTATCCAAACACAAAAATAGGCATTGTATGCATTGCAATTTAGGCTATCACACAATGGAAATATTTTAGAACTTTATTTGTGTTTTATAATTATTTATTTATTATAGGCCTCCCCTTAAAGAGATCCTAGCTCGATCCTAGCTCACAGGCCTCTAAATGTAGCCTCTACATTAATTTTAAATGCTGCTGTGTTATTTAATGGCCATATAGTGATGGCTATTTAACAGTCGGATGGCCTTAAGATGTTTTTCAGTCTCTCGGTCCCAGCTTTGATTCACCTTTACTGACCTCACCTTCTGGATGATAGAGGGGTGAACATACCGTGGCTCGGGTGGTTGATGTTGATTGATGTTGATGATCTTTTTGGCCTTCCTGTGACATCGGTTGCTGTAGGTGTGCTAGAGGACAGACAGTGTGCCACCTGTGATGCATTGGGCAAACGGTATCACTCTTTGGAGAGCCCTGCGGTTGAGGGCAGTTCAGTTGCTGCCCAGGGGGTAGTACAGCCCGACAGGAAGCTCTCAATGGTGAATCTGTAAAAGTTTTTGAGGGTCTTAGGTGCAAAGCTGAATTTCTTCAGCCTCCTGAAGTTAGAGGCGCTGTTGTGCCTTCACCACACTGTGTGGGTGGACCATTTTAAGATTGTCAGTGATGTGTATGCCGAGGAACTTTAAGCTTGTCACCATTTCCTCTGCGGTCCCATCGATGTAGATGGGAGTGTGCTCCTTCTGCTGCCTGAAGTCCACGATCAGCTCCTTCGTTTTGTTGACTTTGAGGAAGAGGTTATTTTCCGCCAGGGCCCTCACCTCCTCCTCACTGTAGGCTGTATCTTGTTGGTAATCAGGCCTGTACAGTTGTATCGTCTGCAAACTTGATGATTGGGCTGAGCATGCACCCTTGTGGAGTCCCTTTGTTTGAGGATCAGCGTAGTGGAGGTGTTGTTTCATGCCTTCACCACCTAGGGGCGGCCCCAGTCAGGAAGTCCAGGACCCAGTTGCACAGGGTGGGTTTCAGACCCTGGCCCCAAGCTTAATAATGAGCTTGGAGGGTACTATGGTGTTGAAGGCTGAACTGTAGTCAATAAACAGTATTCTTACATAGCTATTCCTCTTGTCCATATGGGATAGGGCAGCGTTCAGTGCGATGGCGATTGCATTGACTGTGGGTCTATTGGGGTGGTATGGAAATTGAAGTGGGTCTAGGGCCGGGTTCTCCAACTGGCGGCCCCCGGGCTGAATTTGGCTGTTGGTGGTTTTATTTGACCCCCCAAGTATTCCGAGCAACAACTAAAAAACCTTTGTGGAATTTTCATTGTTGGACATAAGACTACAAAAGCACCAGGAAATCAGCTCAGTGATTTTAATTTAAGAAATCTGTCCCCAAGTATTCCCACGCATAATAGAGAGACACATGATCGACACATGATCGTATACAAATGTAAGCAAGGTTTAAAATTATTATATTTTAGTCAAACATCCCTTTCTTCCTCTCGGTCCTCATCTTTGTAAGTCACCTTAATTTTGCACATGTGTGTTTTATCAATTTCTTTATGAAAATATCTAGCTAACTCCATGACAGTAGCTGAAGCAAGGGTCTACAGCACCACACACATTGACTACAAACGCATGCGGGGCCTGGCATGTCCTGAGCTTGTGATGTGAGCACAATTGGAATTGGTGAGAAGGCCGACACTCCAGCCTTTGGGTCTGTTACGGATACAGTTATCCTGTGTGTGTGTATCCTGTGTGTGTGTTTCTTTTCTCTCCTTCTCCCCTCACAGGTGAAAACCATCACTCCCCAATCAGTCAACAATCAATCATCAATCAGAAGACACACCTCCTCCTATTTCCTGACCTATCACAGTTCCTTCCCCATGGTTTAAAAACCCCATCATTTGTTTGTTCTAAAGCTCAAATCTCTAGCTCAATCTCTCTGTAAATGCCATGTCTGTAGGGCGCTGTGTTTCACTCTCGCTTTGTGTCTTAACCTCTCTTTTGTTTAAAGCACCTCCATAGCACTTTGTCATCACCTGTGAGTATTGTTTTTGGTTATGGTTTTTGGTTATGGTTTTTGTTTGTTGCTGGTGGGAAAAGGGGGAAACCAAGACAAGTCGCCCATGGGCATACACTACCCGTAGGTGAACGTTGTTAAAAACACTAGTTAGAACTGGGCGGACCACCCACTGTATTTTTGGTTGGTTAGTTAGCTGTTGTTAAAGTAGGGTAGTCTAGCTTAGGGGTGTTTTTGAATACTTATTGTTTCTTTCCTTGGGTCCAGCTCAGCCCCTTTTCCTGCTCCCCCCATTACCGTGTGTTTATAAATAAACCTAGAGTTTGACGGTAGATTTCTGTTGTCGTGGTTATTTCGTGCACACTTTTACTTTGTCACAATAATGTTACGTTATAATAATGTTACGTTATGTTACGGGTCTCATTACCATCCCCCCCTAGACTGTCGGGCCAAAAGGGATTCGTAACAGGGTCTCTTGCTCCGCACTCCAGTAAAATTGGGCAAGCTTCGCTTCTCGCTCCGCTCACACATACTCTGGCCTGGACTTAGCCAAGTGCTTCTTCTGTCTCAAAGAACTGGAGGGCTGGGAGACAGAAGATGACCCAGAGTGAGTTGTTGGACAACTTATCGCTAAAGAACCCTAAATTGGTTCTTTGTGTCCTTTATTTCAATGTGTGTAACGTGAACGAAAGAATGCCGCCAGAAACATGTAACTAGTAATGTTGTGCAGTGTTGCCAACTTAGCGACACATTTTTTTAAATCGACTAGCAACAAATCTAGCGACCTTTTTCTGGTGTTATTGGAGACTTTGAGACTGACGTGAAAGCACATATCGTTCTTACTCTTCTCAATGAGCCACGGGTGCTGCCTTGGGCCCCATTCTCTGCTGGCTGATCCCGCTCAGGGCGGGATGCAAAATGTTCTTTGTCTAAAATAAATCAATGCATTTGACTCACACAGCCTCAGTCACTTACTCACCTTGTCCACTGTGTGTGCCTCTCTGTGACATAAGCTAAACATCTAGCTGGCTAGCTCATGTCTAAACTGTACACTCAAAAATACAGAAAGCAGTGGGAATCAAACCCTGAATTAAAAGGCTGGTTGAAGCCGTGTATTGACATCTCAAAAGGCAAAGCCTTATAACAGTTCCACCCAAAACAAGCTGCCATTTATGGTTTTAAAAAATTGACTCTGCAAAAAATGCTGAGGCCACCATGGCATTAGCTATCGCTGAACACTGTTCCATGCTGGCATGTGATCACATTAAAGAAACATGTAGAGCTGCTTTCTCAGACTCCACTGCTGCTACCCACTTCAAAGTGCACAGAAATGATTAATGGTGTTCTAGCACCATACTTTCTGAAAAAGTTGGTCGCCGATGTGGGTGACCAGCGTTTCAGCCTCCTCCTCGATGGGTCCACGGATGTGTTTCTATGTACCTGGGGGTTGTGATAAGGTACTTTAGTGACACCAAGCAGACAATTGTATCAACATTTCTGGGGCTTGTTGAGTTGGAGGGAGGAGATGTCAAATCTATAGCCCGTGTTGTTGTGGCTTTCCTCGAAGTGTTGTCTTAAAAAGGAGAAACTCCTGGAGATAGGGACTGACAATGCCTCTGTTATGACGGGGATTAACAATGGGGTACATAAAGTGCTGAAGGAGGAGTATGGCCTCAAATATCTGGTTCTTATTCGCTGTGTGCCACTCTGCAGCTTGCTGTAAATCATGCTTCCAATGACACCACCCCCCGTAGTGAGGAGTACTTGGTACGAGAGACTTATAACTGGTTTTCAGTGTCTCCAAAGCATAGGGAGGCCTACAAGGCCATATATGAGACCATCAACTGTGGGGAGAAACCTTTACAGATAACCAAGGTGTGTGTGCCACATGTTGACTCTCCATTGAACCCGCGGTTTCATGCATTTTGGACAAGTGGGAGGAGCTTAGGCTGCATTTTGCAGTCACCAAGTCCAGTGAACACTGCTACATGGCTGAGGATTTATACTCCATGTACAGTGATCCTCAAAACATATTGTATCTGATTTTTTTAAGTCAATGCTGGTTGAGGTACAGTTGGCCATCAAGGCTTTTGAGAGAGAGCAGGTAGATCCTCTTAAGCTACTTGACAGCTTGGTTAGCCTGATCAAGTCTGTGAGCAGCAGGGTGCTGAATCCACTGGCACATTTTGATGTACTCCAAGGGCCAATAGATGGATACATCAGTCCCAAACCGTACCTTGGTTACCTCTTTGAGTCAAGGGCAGCTGAGCTCCACCTTGCGCCTGAGGATGAAAACAATGTCCGAAAGCGGTGTGTAGCCTTCACCATCTCCCTCACTAATGAGTTGAGGGTGAGACTGCCGGGCAACACCGAAGCATTGCAGTACATGTCAGTTTTCAATGTGGAGGAAACTCTAAAGCACAATAAGAGCCCTGGAGGAATAGAAAAAAATAGCCAAGCTCCTTGGCTCCTCCCCTGCAGAGATAGACAAGATGGTCCAGCAATGGCGTGCCATCCATCTTAATAAATGGAATGAGACACAAAACACACTGGGAATCTGGAGTGGGATTTGGAAGTTCAGGGATGCAGCTGACATCAACCCGTTTCAAGAACTTGCCATGGCTGCTGTGTCTGTGTTGTCCTTGCCACGTAGCAAACTTAGAAATCGCATGTCCTTGCAGACCCTTAACTCCATCCTGTACATTTGATATGTACTGAAGCTGTCTGGTGAGGCTTACTATGAGCACTGATAATGTTTTGCAGCTTTTTGACACATCAGCTGCTTACTCATTTAAGTCAGTTCCCTCAGTTGCTGAACCTGCCATAGAGAGCCTTGCCAAAATGACGACGACCCACTCTTTCTGTGAGCCAGCACAGCCTGTGTGTGTGTGTGTGTGGAGGGGGGTCTGGGGGAAAAAACAATTAACCTGAATTAGGGCCAGACTAGTTACCATAATTTTCTCACATTGCCATTGACAGTTTTTTCTATTGTCTCTTTTTGGTCCATTTAGATTGTTAATGTAGATTGTATACAAAGAAAATGTAATTTTTAAAAATGTTTTACTGTGACTTATTGTAGGTTCCTAAGTGGAACATAAGGTTAAAAAAACAAATTAAGGAAACAAAAAAATCAAATAAACAACTAAGTAACTCCGCCTGAGTGTCTCTTTTGGGTCACTTTTGCCAGTCCCAAGCCCAGATAAAGGAGGAGGGTTGGAATTGTGACATAAAAAAAACAAGAATCGACAGAAGAAAGTTCATTTGTAGTTCTAAACATATTTAGGGTGTTTTTTACAAACTTTTTGTCTTTCCCACAACGTTATTCCTCTCTCCTACAGCGTCCATCACAATTACATGCACATGGCCAATTATGCAAATTAGGTGAGGACATTATTTTGTGACTTTTAGGACAGCAAGAGTTGGCAACTCTGATGTTGTGCCAAAAGAACTGGGAACTTGGAAATCTCTGACTTTGGTTTGTTCAAGACAACTGGGAACTCTGGGGAGGGGGAAAGCGAGGTAAATCGTTTTGATTGGTCATCCAAGTCGGAAACTCTGGCATCTTTTGTCATGTTCAAAACAACTTGGAACTGGGAAATCTCAGACTTCCGACATCATGGATGTTTCCTGATTACTTTGAATGTTCGAAATCATAGTGTAAGAACACTTTTAAAGCCTAAAAGGATAAGATGATCCAACTTGGCTAACCACACCTGTTTAGCAGATTCACTCATTTGTAAGTTATTAATAACCTAGTTAGCTTTCACATGTTCTTGTCAAACTGTCAACAAATTAGCTAGCAAGCAACAAGATATGCCAAAAAAAATCTTTAAACCATTTCAGGGCAAATAAATCAGATTTGACCATTCAGACACAAGTCGCAATGCTAGGAATCAGATTTGTATATGACATCAAACCACCTACCAAGGCGGGAAATGTGACTTGAAATATATATATATTTTTTTTTAACCTTTATTTAACTAGGCAAGTCAGTTAAGAAAAACTTCTTATTTACAATGACGGCCTAGGAACAGTGGGTTAACTGCCTGTTCAGGGGCAGAACGACAGATTTGTACCTTGTCAGCTCAGGGGTTTGAACTTGCAACCTTCAGGTTACTAGTCCAACGCTCTAACCACTAGGCTACCCTGCTGCCCCATATCTGATTCCATGGGCTTTTTGGCTGTTCAGACTGAAGGAAAAAGAAGAGATTCAAATCGGATAAGCAATTTTTTTATTTATTATTGAGTCACTTCAAACTGCCAATGTGAACAAGGCTTTAGATCATGTATTTTCAGGTAGAGATACACTACATGACCAAAAGTATGTTGACACCTGCTTGTTGAACATCTCATTCCAAAATCATAGCCATTAATATGGTTTTGGTCCCCCCATTGCTGCAATAACAGCTTCCACTCTTCTGGGAAGACTTCCCACTAGATGTTGAAACATTGCTGCGGTGACTTGCTTCCATTCAGCCATGAGCATTAGTGAGGTTGGGCACTGATGTTGGGTGATTAGGCGTGGCTCGCAGTCGGCATTCCAATTCAACCCAAAGTTGTTCAATGGGGTTGCGGTCAGGGCTCTGTGCAGGCCAGTCAAGTTCTTCCACACAGATCTCTACAAACCATTTCTATATGGACCTCGCTTTGTGCACTGAGGCATTGTCATGCTGAAACAGGAAAGGGCCTTCCCCAAACTGTTGCCACAATGTTGGAAGCACATAATTGTCTAGAATGTAATTGTATGCTGTAGCATTGAGAATTTCCTTTACTGGTAAGGAGCCTAGTCTGAACCATGAAGAACAGCCCCAGACCATTATTTCTCTTCCATCAAACTGTACAGTTGGCACTATGCATTGGGTCAGGTAGCGCAAAACCCAGGCATTACAAGAACAGGGTTAGCAATCTCTGCTCTAAAGAAACTGCGATATGCACATTGAGCTCATAGAAAAAAAATCTACTAAATGTAATGACGTCGGTCAATTGGTTGTTTAATTAAAACCCAAAAAATAACCAACGTTTTGGTTAATCACTCAGCACATAACCAAAAGGCAAATGTTTTCATGAATTTAAGATTTTGGCTTTGTGGCAGTGGTAACAATTGGAAACCGTTTTGCCTGTTGTGCTGATGGTGGCGAGCTAATTGGCCAGGGTTCTGGTCTGGAAGCAGGCTTTTGACTGCACTTACATTAGTACTTAGGTACTGCAGTTTAACTGAATCATGACTGAGAAAGACAATTCCCATTGATGGCCACATAGAGAAGTCACATTTGAAAATTCCTAATAAGTCACTTTAGTCATCAACTTTGTGGACAAAATGAAGGTACTCCTTTGATATAAAGTTGTTTGTCAGTTATGTCAGTTTGTCGCTTTCACGAGGTTGAAATAATAACATGTTCTACTACTGTCTCGGAGTGGAGCTGGAGTGGATCGAGTTTGGCTGGAGCGTGGAGCAGCCTGGTATGTTTGGTCTGTTTCGCAAGCGTTCCCGGAAGTCTCGATGTTGCAACTCTGGGTTTAGAAACTCTGAATCTATAATAATTTGGCTGCTCTAAATTCTTTTGACCAGCAGGAGCCACTATTGTGTACACTGTTGATCAGTGTCTAATTTACCTATTTTCGACACATTTGGCTCAAAGGCCTCAATGTTTCAGGAAGCTTTGTTTCCCCATCACTAGAGCTTGTAACTGAAAAATACTGGTTAAAACAGTGTAGCTGCAATCTGTAACGTTTTGGGCGACCTGACCAAATTGAAATCGAAACGTGAGTTATAAATATGTCATTCTCATTGAAAGCAAGTCTAAGAAGCGGTAGATCTGTTCTGTGTGTGCTATTTTCATGTTTCCCGTTCTTAAGTTTTGGTTTTACCTTGTTTTGTACACTAGCTGAAAATACTATATTTTGGGTTACTGAACAGAAGCTAGCCGCATCGTGTCAGAGGAAACACCATCCACCGTCAGCTTGCACCGCCACAAGGAGCCGGTAGAGTGCGATGAGACAAGAAAATCCCAGCCGGCCAACCACTCCCTTAACCCAGACGAAGCTGGCCCAATTATGCGGCACCTCGTGGGTCTCCCGGTCACGGCCGGTTGTGACATAGCCTGGGATCAAACCCAGGTCTGTAGTGATGCCTCAAGCACTGCGATGCAGTGCCTTAAAACGCTGCGCCACTGGGGTTTGCTGGTACAATTATTCTCTACACTTTACATTTGCTTGTTTTGTCACAAACTGAAATTAACTATTCGCAACAAAGCCTCCTTCACTCACGCCACCAAACTTACCCTTGTAAAACTGACTATCCTACCGATCCTCGACTTCAGTGATGTCATCACAGTCTATCACAGTGCCATCCATTTTGTTACCAAATCACCTCTACCTTATACCACCGTCTAGTCGGCTGGCCCTCGCTACATATTTGTCGCCAGACCCACTGGCTCCAGGTCATCTATAAGTCTATGCTAGGTAAAGCTCCACCTTATCTCAGTTCACTGGTCACGATAACAACACCCACCCATAGCACACATTCCAGCAGGTACAGTGGGGAGAACAAGTATTTGATACACTGCTGATTTTGCAGGTTTTCCTACTTACAAAGAATGTAGAGGTCTGTAATTTTTTTTATCATAGGTACACTTCAACTGTGAAAGATGGAATCTAAAACAAAAATCCAGAAAACCACATTGTATGATTTTTAAGTAATTAATTAGCATTTTATTGCATGACATAAGTATTTGATCACCTACCAACCAGTAAGACTTCCGGCTCTCACAGACCTGTTAGTTTTCCTTTAAGAAGCCCTCCTGTTCTCCACTCATTACCTGTATTAACTGCACTTGTTTGAACTCGTTACCTGTATAAAAGACACCTGTCCACACACTCAATCAAACAGACTCCAACCTCTCCACAATGGCCAAGACCAGAGAGCTATGTAAGGACATCAGGGATAAAATTGTAGACCTGCACAAGGCTGGGATGGGCTACAGGACAATCGGCAAGCAGCTTGGTGAGAAGGCAACAACTGTTGGCGCAATTATTAGAAAAATGGAAGAAGTTCAAGATGACGGTCAATCACCCTCGGTCTGGGGCTCCATGCAAGATCTCACCTCGTGGGGCATCAATGATCATGAGGAAGGTGAGGGATCAACCCAGAACTACATGGCAGGACCTGGTCAATGACCTGAAGAGAGCTGGGACCACATTCTCAAAGAAAACCATTAGTAACACACTACGCCGTCATGGATTAAAATCCTGCAGCGCACGCAAGGTCCCCCTGCTCAAGCCAGCGCATGTCCAGGCCCGTCAGAATTTTGCCAATGACCATCTGGATGATCCAGAGGAGGAATGGGAGAAGGTCATGTGGTCTGATGAGACAAAAATAGAGCTTTTTGGTCTAAACTCCACTCGCCGTGTTTGGAGGAAGAAGAAGGATGAGTACAACCCCAAGAACACCATCCCAACCGTGAAGCTTGGAGGTGGATATATCATTCTTTGGGGATGCTTTTCTGCAAAGGGGACAGGACGACTGCACCGTATTGAGGGGAGGATGGATGGGGCCATGTATCGCAAGATCTTGGCCAACAACCTCCTTCCCTCCGTAAGAGCATTGAAGATGGGTCGTGGCTGGGTCTTCCAGCATGACAATGGCCCGAAACATACAGCCAGGGCAACTAAGGAGTGGCTCCGTAAGAAGCATTTCAAGGTCCTAGAGTGGCCTTGCCAGTCTCCAGACCTGAACCCAATAGAACATCTTTGGAGGGAGCTGAAAGTCTGTATTGCCAAGCGACAGCCCCGAAACCTGAAGGATCTGGAGAAGGTCTGTATGGAGGAGTGGGCCAATATCCCTGCTGCAGTGTGTGAAAACCTGGTCAAGAACTACAGGAAACGTATGATCTTTGTAATTGCAAAAAAAGGTTCCTGTACCAAATATTAAGTTCTGCTTTTCTGATGTATCAAATACTTATGTCATGCAATAAAATGCTAATTAATTACTTAAAAATCATACAATGTGATTTTCTGGATTTTTGTTTTAGATTCTGTCTCTCACAGTTGAAGTGTTCCTATGATAAAAATTACAGACCTCTATATGCTTTGTAAGTAGGAAACACTGCCGATTTTGCAGGTTATCAAATACTTGTTCTCCCCACTGTATATCTCACTTATCATCCCCAAAGCCAACACCTCATTTGGTCGCCTTTCCTTACAGTTCTCTACTGCCAGTGACTGGAACGAATTGCAAAAATCGCTGAAGTTGGAGACTTTTATTTCCCTCACCAACTTTAAACATCAACAATCTGAGCAGCTAACCGATCGCTGCAGCTGTACATAGTCCATCGGTAAATAGCCCACCCAATCTACCTACCTCATCCCCATACTGTTTTTATTTTATTTATTTTTCTGCTCTTTTGCACACCAGTATCTCTACTTGCACAACATCATCTGCTCATTTATCACTCCAGTGTTAATCTGCTAAATTGTAATTATTTGCTCCTATGGCCTATTTATTGCCTACCTCATGCCTTTTGCACACACTGTATATAGACTTTCTTTATTTCTGTGTCATTGACCTATTGTGTTATTGGCTTGTTTATTGTTTACTCCATGTGTAACTCTGTTGTTGTCTGTGTCACACTGCTTTTATTTATTGGCCAGGTCGCAGTTGCAAAGTAGAACTTGTTCTCAACTAGCCTACCTGGTTAAATAAAGATGAAATCATTTTTTTTTTAACCAGGCGATAGCCTAGCGATTTCTGCATATTAGTATATATATTTTGAACCGTATTGTAGTTTAGTTTATTGGTCTTAGAGTATTATTACAGGTTCTTAAAGTCATTATAAACACTGAAATACTTTTACATTACAATAAAAATAACACATGTTAGAGCACATATGTCAGAGTCAAGGCCCGCGGGCCACATCCGGCCCGCGAGAAGGTTTTTTACGGCCCCTGGGATGATCTTGATTTGTTATTAGAACCGGCCCGCAGACCGCAGCAAGCCGGCAGCCCGCAGATCTTTTACACGCACCAATACTACATTTCCCACAATGCAACGGTGACGCACCGAGCAGTAGGCTGCTTCATTTCAATATTTATTGGCACAGCAGTTGTCAGCATCACAGTAAAATTAACTTTCAGATACCCATCAAAAATGGCAAAACGGAAGGTGGACACTGAGAACCGGGGGTTTCAAACAAGGTGGGAGTCGGAGTATTTGTTCACGGAGGTAGCTGGAAAACCTGTGTGTCTTCTGTGTGGAGAAAGTGTGGCGGTACTGAAAGAGTATAATCTGAGACGACATTATGTAACGAAACACGCGGACAAAAACAAGAATATGGACATGGAACAAAGGCTACAAAAGGCAGAGGAATTAAAACGAGGCCTCAAATCTCGACAGGCTCTGTTCAAAAAAGCCAAATCACAAGGCCAGGCTGCTGTCAAGGCCAGTTTTATTTTGGCAGAAGAGATCGCTAAATCAGCCCGGCCATTTACGGAGGGGGATTTCATCAAAAACTGCATGATTAAAGTTTGTGACGAAGTTTGCCCAGAAAAAAGGCAACTCTTTTTAAATGTGAGTCTGAGCAGAAACACCATTGCCGAGAGAGTAGACCAGTTGTCCATCAATCTAAAAGAGCAGCTTGTGAAAAAGGGAAAAGATTTCATTGCATATTCCTTGGCTGTGGATGAGAGCACCGACATTTCTGACATTGCCCAGTTGTCAATTTTCATCCGCGGAGTGGACTCCAGCCTAAGCGTGACAGAGGAGTTTTTGGCTTTACGTCCTATGCATGGCACAACTACGGGGCATGATTTGTATGAAGAGGTGTCAAGATGTGTAAATGAGATGGAGCTGCCTTGGGAAAAACTCGTGGGTTTGACAACCGACGGAGCACCTGCGATGTGTGGACACAGGAGCGGACTGGTGGCGAAGATACGGGAAAAGATGCAAGAGGAAAACGCGACAGGTGAGCTGACAGCTTATCATTGTATCATACACCAGGAAGCGTTGTGCGGTAAAGCCTTGAAAATGGAGCATGTAATGAGCATCATCACGCGCACAGTTAACTTTATCAGAGCCAAAGGTTTGAATCACCGCCAGTTCAAGGCATTTCTGACGGAGTTAGAAACGGAGCATGGTGATTTGCCTTATCACACAGAGGTGTGATGGCTAAGCCAGGGAAAGGTGCTTCAAAGATGTTTCGAGCTTCGTGAGGAGATTTGTCTGTTCTTGGACAGCAAAGGGAAAGACACAACACAACTCCGAGACGAAATGTTTCTGTGTGAAATGGCTTTTCTGTGTGACATTACGAGTCATCTGAATGCAATGAACTTGCAGCTGCAGGGTCGGGATCGTGTCATCTCTGATATGTACAGTACAGTGAAGGCATTTAAAACCAAACTGACTCTGTGGGAGACGCAGATGCGGAAAGAAAATTTGAGCCACTTTCCCAGCTGCCAGACCATGAAAGAGAAGCTCTCTACCAGTGCGTTCCCGAGCGCACAGTTGGCTGATAAAATAGGTATGCTTGCCGCTGACTTTCGACGCCGATTTGCTGACTTTGAAGCACAAAAAAGCAGGTTGGAACTGCTCGGTAACCCATTTGCTGTTGACGTGGAAAGCTCACCACCAAACCTCCAAATGGAGTTGATTGACCTCCAATGCAATGATGCACTGAGGGCAAAATATGCGGCAGTGGGTGCTGCGGAGTTCGCCCGTTTCCTCCCCGACACAATGCCCCAGCTGCGCATCCAGGCTGCTCAAACGTTGTCTATGTTTGGCAGCACATACCTGTGTGAACAACTGTTTTCTTTGATGAACTTGAACAAAACATCACACAGAAGTCGACTTACTGCTGAACACCTCCACTCAATTCTGAGGATTTTTCATTTAATGTTCATGTTATGGGGATTTTTATATAAAGGAAATTTGTCTTTTGTGTCTGTTGAAAATTAAAGATTATTGACAGAGCCATAAGAAAATATTGCTTTATTTATCTGATCATATTGGAATATATTTGTTAGGTTTTCAGTAGGTTCAATTAGGTTCACTAGACTATATGCGTCATTTAAAAAATTTTCAATGAACATTCGAACAGTCCGGCCCTCGGCTTGTAGCTAAATTTTTTATTTGGCCCTCCGTCCATTTGACTTTGACACCCCTGTGTTAGAGCATTGGGCCAGTAACTGAAAAGTCACTGGTTCAAAAATAGGTCTATACTAATGCTGAGAATGTTATTTCTTAACAGCCTGTAACTTGGCTAGAAAAATCATAATGCAGAAGAACATGCATCAGGTGACATTGAGGTCAAACGTCTCGTATAATGTCAATTTGGAAAGTATTCAGACCCCTTGACTTATTCCACATTTTGTTATGTTACAGCCTTGTTGTAAAATGCACTAAATAATTTCCCCCCCTCATCAATGTACACACAATACCCCATAATGACAAAGCAAAAACAGGTTTAGATTTTTTTTGCAAATTATTTAAAAAAGCTGACATTACATAAGTATTTAGACCCGTTACTCAGTACTTTGTTGATGCACCTTTGGCAGCAATTACAGCCTTGAGTCTTCTTGGGTATGACGCTACAAGTTTGACACATCATTCTTCTCTGCAGATCTGTCAGGTTTGATGGGGAATGTCGCTGCATATCTATTTCCAGGTCTCTCCAGAGATGTTTGATCGTGTTCAAGTCCAGCCTCTGGCTGGGCCACTCAAGTACATAGACTTGTCCCGAAGCCACTCCTGCATTGTCTTGGCTGTGTGGTTAGGATCGTTGTCCTGTTGAAAGGTGAACCTTCGCCACCAGTCTGAGTTCCTGAGTGCTCTAGAGCAGGTTTTCATCAAAGATCTCTCTGTACTTTGCTCTGTTAATTTTTCCCTCGATCCTGACCAGTCTCCCAGTCCCTGCCTCTGAAAAACATCCCCACAACATGATACTGCCACCACCATGCTTCAACGTAGGGATGATGCCAGGTTTCCTCCAGATATGATGCTTGGCATTTAGGCCAAATAATTAAATCTGGGTTTCCTCAGACCAGAGAATCTTGTTTCTCAGTGTCTGAGAGTCTTTAGGTGCCCTTTGGCAAACTCCAAGTGGGCTGTCATGTGCTTTTTTTTACTGAGGAGTGGCTTCCGTCTGACCACTACCATAAAGGCCTGATTGGTGGAGTGCTGCAGAGATGGTTGTCCTTCTGGAAGGTTCCCCCATCTCCAGAGAGAGACTCTGGAGCTCTATCAGTGATCATCGGGTTCTTGGTCACCTCTCTGATTGCTCAGTTTGGACGGGTCGCCAGCTCTTGGAAGAGTTTTGGTGGTTCCAAACTTCTTCCACGCTGCAGAATTGTTTGGTACCCTTCCCCAGATCTGTGCCTCGACACAATCCTGTCTCAAAGCTCTATGGGCAATTCCTTCGACCTCATGTCTTGGTTTTTGCTCTGACATGCACAGCCAACTGTGGGACCTTTATATAAACGTGTGTGTGTGCCTTTCCAAATCATGTACATTCAATTTAATTTGCTACAGGTGGACTTCAATCAAGTTGTATAAATATCTCAAGGTTGATCAATGGAAACAGGATGCACCTGAGCTCAATTTCGAGTCTCATAGCAAAGGGTCTGAATACTTATGTAATTTTGTAAAAATTCATGAAAAAATTGATGTAAAACCTTGTTGTCATTATGGAGTATTGTGTGTAGATTGATGAAAACAATTGATTGAATACATTTTAGAATGAAGCTGTAACTTAACCAAATGTGGAAAAAGTCAAGGGGTGTGAATACTTTACAAATGCACTGTAAATACAGGCATATCTTTGAGTTAAAAAATGTATTATCTGAAGATACGTTTATCATATATTGTGTTCATTTGTTAGAACTGATTATATAAACTTGGAATGTGAGGATCTGCTGTTAAACCTGCTGACAAATTGTAGTGAATGTTGGGGTAGAGAAGCTACCCCGGGTCGCTGGAGTGAAAGGCAAACACCCTAAGCATTGCGGATCGCTACAATATGTTGGTGTTGTGCACTAGTAGATATGCGTAATAGCCATGCGTAAATGGGAGAGCGAGAGACTTGTGCGCCTGGTGCACATAAAATAAAAGGACGCGCCTGCTTGTACTCTGCTGCTGCTCAGAAAAAAAATGTTATCCCTCAGCGTAGTGGTCAACCATCATCAGTAATGGTTCACGCCTCAACCTCGTAACCTATTTTTGTTTAATCTCTATTGGGCGGTGAATTTGCAGGATATACCGGGAAAGCGCGCCATCCTGAAGAGATGGAAATAAAGATTACCAGTGGAGATGATTTTGATTAGTTGTGATAATTTACTTAATTGAACTATACTCTATAGTACTTTCGCCTTTTACTGGCATTAACCCTTCTAGTCAACCACAGAAACAGTGCGTACAAATAGGGCATGTTACCAGTCCCTATACGGTTGGGGGTTGACTCGATGCACACTTATTTTTATCTGAGCAAATACTGTACTTTACATCAATCAAGCGAGATGAAGCTGTCCTTTAGTTCTCTGGTGATCACCGCTGGCATCTTCGGTATCCTCAGTTTCGCGTTCCTGGCTACAGCGATCGGGAGCGACTACTGGTACATTATTGAGGTGAACAGAACCAACCGGACCGATACAGACGTTTCGGATTCCCATTCCGGATTGTGGATAACTTATGAAGGTATGCATTCCTATGCATTTGGATGAAGTCATTTGAAACCAATGTCTTTCTTAGATGGATGCCTTTTATAGTATCAGTTAGGATTATTTGTCATTTTTCCTGTAGCAAGACACTGTTGTATTGTCACAATGAAAACTGAATCAAATCTGTGGATAATCCATTTGGTCCTCTGAATGTGTTTATCCATCTTTTCAGGTCAGAAGGTGTATTCTTACACATTTAACTCCCCCAACTATTCTGAACCTGAGATGCACATGTTGAGTGAGTTACCTGTCCATGATCACCTTATTAAACAAGACATTATAGAATAAAACATTTACAGCTATTGCTATTGTGAATAGATTCTCTTATTGATGAAGCCACAATCTGTGTCTCAAGTGTTGGTGATAGAAGTGCTCCTATGGTTGGAATATTGTGTGTCTGTTTGTTTCCCCAGACATGCACAGTGCGATTGTGGTCCTATTGCCTCTAAGCCTGGTCCTGCTGGTGTTCGGAGGCATCTGTGGATTGATCAGTTCCCTGGCCCGGAGCCCCACCCTCCTCACTGGCACTGCCTCCTATCTCATCCTCTGCAGTAAGTGTGTCATCCATTATCGCTCATCCTTAGGGCCCTAACTCCTAGTCTTAGTGCTACTCTGTTTGTGCTACCATGCCAACGCCTTGTTACTCATTGTCATGTTTGGCATGACACGAAGTTGACATGATAGCACAAGGAGATCTGGGACAAGGGCAAGGTTACCTGACACCTACATGTCCAAATGCACTCCTATGCAACATACTCCCATCCATAATGTCTTTAGAACAGGGGTGGGCAATTCCTTGAGGGCCTGATTGGTGTCAGTTTTGCCCCAGCTAACACACCTGACTCCAATAATCAGCTAATCATGATCTTCAGTTTAGAATGCAATTTGATTAATCAGTTGTGTTTGCTAGGGATTGAGAACAAGTGATACCAATCAGGCCCTAGAGGACTGGATTTGCCAACCTCTGCTTTAGAGCAATGTTTCCCAACTCCAGTACCAAGTAACCCCAACAGTACACATTTTTGATGAAGCCCTGGACAAGCACACCTGATTCAACTAGTCAACTAATCATCAAGCCCTCAATGAGTTGATTTAGGTGAGTTTGTCTCAGGCTACAACATAAATATGTGCTGTTGGGTGTGCTCGAGGAAAGACTGCTTTAGAAAGACTGCTTTAGAGCCAGCCCATTGACTTAGAGTTGTGTGCAACTCAATCGTACAAAGGAGGACAATTGGAGGCATCAGGGTAATTTTAGATCATTGAGATTCACCCCTGTAGTTTCACAGTTGAAGTGAGAGGGTGGTGGTGTGGTTAATTGGAGCACAGAAAGTCTCACACCATCTGGCTCTGCATCACAGAACGACTTGGAAAGGTCTTGTTATTGTCGGCAATGTTATTTAGCACAATGTCAGTCTCCACACACACTAAACTATCTCCATGTGGTTGGAGCTAGACTGATAATAATGGGTTTGACTTGACCACAGAGGAAGGAAGAATATTTTAAGATGGATGTTCTCTCCACTGCCCACCAGTCCATCTTTTTCAATTGTATTGATTTATTTCACCTTTATTTAACCAGGTAAGCTAGTTCTCATTTGCAACTGCAACCTGGCCAAGATAAAGCATAGCAGTTGGACACATACAACAACACAGAGTTACACATGGAATGAACAAAGCATACAGTCAATAATACAGTAGAACAAAAATACAAAGTATATTCAGCCCTACATCTCTCTCCTGTACTTAGTGGAAATGTTAGTTTGTTTGCCTCCCAGATAGTAGATGGATTACCGGGATTAGTATATCTGTTACTGATCTTTGGGGATGGCCAACACTGCAATATCCCTCTGCTTTCAAACACTTTCACTTCCTAATTTCATTTTGATGAAAGGGGGCTGCTGAGGAGAGCAATGATTTGGTTATATCCACTGAAATAAGTCATTTGTGTAATAGTGAGGGGGGTGGAGAGAATAGAAGAGGGAAGGTACTGGAGAGCAAGATATGGATGGGAATGACTTCAGCCAGCTGGAGAAAGAGGTGGAGGTTATGGGCTTTAAATTGGATGGAGATGAAGAGATTAGTGTTTGGGATTTAAACAAGAGAAATGAGGGTATGGAGAGATTGTAAAAATAAAGGTTTGTAGAGAGAGAACTAGGTTGAGAGCGATGGATGATGATAGATTTACACTGTACACCGACCCGACCCCCCCCCATTACAAGGCCATATCACTGAGAAGGAACAGACCACAGATGGCTTGATGGCACCCCTGCCTAGCCTGTTGATTACCAATCCAGTTATGAGGATTACCTTCTCAACCGTACAGTATATCCTTTATTATCGTTATAGAGTCACTTGGCGCTAGAGTTGTAAAGACCTTCTCTATGGAAAGTGCAAGTACACAGTACTGTATGTCCTCTGAGAGGAATATCAATTAATTGGACAACACACTGGAAAGTGTTTTCCTTTTCATCGTTGGACAACATTACCAGGATTTAGCACCTCATTCTTTAGGGGCCCGATTCTGATTTAGTAAATTACTATTGCACACGCCTTTCCGACGCACTTCTCAGTAGTTGGTATTCAGATTTAGCTTGTGAAGGTGCATTACGGGATTTGCAGGCGTGGTTCCCTTGCGCGCGCTGAATAAATGTAAAACAACTTTTCAGTACATGTATCTTAAGCCATCCCTTTAAATATTGTATACCTTTTAATTATAATTTTATCGAAAGACTAGAATACTAGAATACATCGAGAGAATGGGTTCAGAAAATGGGGATCAATGAAAGAATGCCATCTATGCGTCTCCGTTTCAGCACCAACTGGTAGATATAAAAAATACTCTGATCTTGTAGATTAATAAGGTATATTTTAGGGTTAGGAATCATAAACCGGGTTAGAGAGCCTTTACGCACTACATACCTTGATGAATAAAAAAAGTGGTTTGATTAATCCTGAAAATTGTCATATTCAAGTATAATCCATAAAATATTCAAAGGTGGAAAAAAGTGTACAATATGAATTTACCCTAATTCTTTACTAATCATGACACATAACGGTCCACTCGTCGTGAACCGTGCGCAAGGTTCCAGGCTTAACCTGCTACGTGTGGTATGATTTACTCAATGATTCAAAAAGGCTACGTGACCCAAATTATTGCACAACGTTAGCCTAATATGAGCCACAAATGCTAGCGACCATCAGGAACAATTACACGAACGTGACAGAGGAATTAAAGGGAAACGGAATGGAATGATGCAAAATATAAGCTACAAATGGAAGAAAACTAACACTGAAGTGAGTTATAAATGTATGTGGGTATTACTGACGGTGGCTCCCCGATAGTGCTGATATTTAACATTACACACATTGTAAAATAAAACATGAGAAAAGCCCGGGCATATTAAGACATTCTAATGAACATGCATTAACTCTGCAGGTTCGGCCCTACAGAAGCCTATAGTTTGGGTGTCCAAATTTCATCCACGCAAATTATGCGGGCACATTTAAAATTCGTAACAACGGCACAGCTATTTGTAGCATCTTTCACTGTGGAAAAGGGGCCGCATTACATGTCATGTTGAGTTTCAGTTTGCTTCCGTATAGCTGGTTTCACATTCGTCTCCAAGCAAAAAAATAAAGTATATGCTTTTTCCTCTTGGAACGGGCAGGTTCGCTCGACCTTATTCATGGAGTCCTCGCGCGTAAACGTGGAATAATGAGGCGACTAAACCAAGGTCAGACTAAGGTTTATCTGTAGACACACCTCCGTTACAACTTCATTTCTTAGATCTCCACACCGAACAAATAGCGGGTGAATAGCATGCTGCTATCCTGCTTAGGTTCAATGTCAGAATACTCATGCTGTTCTCCTACTTAGATTCAAGGTCAGAATACACATAGCGAGAGAAGTGCCTAAAATGGAAATTACGTTAGTTTTACGTGCGCTTAACTCTGGTCAGAAAAGGGGCCCAATAGATTATGAACTTGAGGGTAGAGCGTTGTTTACTGTTTTACTTAATCAAGAGTGACCAATGCAGCAACTTCAGCCAACACTCCGCTCTTGACCGATGGGCGTCCCCACACAATTTGAATGAGTGGAAGGAACATTCTAGATTCTACTAATTCTAACTCTACTGGTGCCCTTTCTCTCCCCGTGACACTGCCAGTTAGGCCTAGAATAACCCTGATAAAGAAAGCCTTGTGATGCAGGAGAACTGAGTTAAGGAACAAGACTCTAAATGCCTTCAGACCTAATCAACAGCACATGGCAATGTGTGAAATGGAATCAAGGCTGGAATTACACTGAAAAAAATATATAAACGCAGCATGCAACAATTTCAAATGATTACAGTTCAAATAAGGAAATCACTCAATTGAAATACCTTCATTAGACACTAATCTATGGATTTCACTTGACTGGGAATACTGATATGCATCTATTGG
This sequence comes from Oncorhynchus gorbuscha, assembly GCF_021184085.1. NCBI lineage: Eukaryota > Metazoa > Chordata > Actinopteri > Salmoniformes > Salmonidae > Oncorhynchus > Oncorhynchus gorbuscha. The sequence continues at coordinate 63,024,104 of NC_060179.1, read as the reverse complement.
TCACATACCTTTTAAGTAGGGGCGTGGATCAGAAAACGGGTCAGTATCTGGTGTGACCACCATTTGCCTCATGCAGTATGACACCTCCTTCTTATTTGTATTTATTATGGATCCCCATTAGCTGCTGCCTTGGCAGAAGCTACTCTTCCTGGGGTCCAGCGAAATTAAGGCAGTAATACATTTTAAAAACATTACAATACAGTCATAACAGATTATACAACATTTTAAATGTGTGCCCTCAGGCCTCTACTACCACATATCTATTACATAAAATCCATGTGTACGTGTGTGTATAGTGCGTGTGTTTGTGTGCATCTGTCGATGTTTGTGTTGCTTCACAGTCCCTGCTGTTCCATAAGGTGTATCTGTTTTGTAAATCTAATTTTACTGCTAGCAATGAGTTACTTGGTGTGGAATAGAATTCCATGTAGTACTGTGCGCCTCCCATAGTCTGTTCTGGACTTGGGGACTGTGAAGAGACCTCTGGTGGCATGTCTTGTGGTGTATGCATGGGTGTCCGAGTTGTGCCAGTAGTTCAGACAGACAGCTCGGTGCATTCAACATGTCAATACCTCTCACAAACACAAGTAGTGATGAAGTCAATCTCTCCTCCACTTTGAGCCAGGCGAGATTGACATGCATATTATTAATATTAGCCGTGCTGCCCTGTTCTGAGACAATTGCAAGTCCCTCTTTGTGGCACCTGAACACACGACTGAACAGTAGTCCAGGTGCAAGAAAACTAGGGCCTGTAGGACCTGCCTTGTGGATAGTGCTGTTTAGAATGCGCTTTATTATAGACCGACTTCTCCGCATTCTAGCTACTGTTGTATACATTTGTTTTGACCATAGCAGTTTACAATCCAGGGTTACTCCAAGCAGTTTGGTCTTTCCACATTATTCATTACAATATTTAGTTGAGGTTTAGTGAATTATGTCCCAAATACAATGCTTTTAGTTTTATAAATATTTAGGACTGTAGTTTCACCCATTCTGAAACTGCAGCTCTTTTTTAAGTGTTGCAGTCATTTCAGTCGCTGTGGTAGATGACGTGTATAGTGTTGCGTCATCAGCACACACTTTAAAAAAAAATTCAACCTTTTTAAAGTCTGTTAAGAACAAATTTTTATTTTCAATGATGGCCTAGGAACAGTGTGTTAACTGCCTGTTCAGGGGCAGAACAACAGATTTGTACCATGTCAGCTCGGGGATTTGAATTTGCAACCTTTCGGTTACTAGTCCAACGCTCTAACCACTAGGCTACCCTGCTGCTTTGCTGAAAGCATGTTTAGTAAAGATTGAAAAAAGTAAGTGGCCTAGACAGCTGCCCTGGGGAATTCCTGATTCTACCTGGGTTTTGTTGGAGAGGCTTCCATTAAAGAACATCCTCTATTCTGTTAGACAGGCAACTCTTTATCCACCATACAGCATTGGGTGTAAAGCCATAACACATAAGTTTTTACAGCAACAGACTTTGATTGATAATGTCAAAAGCCGCACTGAATCTAACAAAACAGCTCCTCCCATTATTTCCTCAGCCAGTCGTCAGTAATTTGTGTAAGTGCTGTGCTTGTTGAATGGCCTTCCCTATAAGCATGCTGAAAGTCTTGTCAATTTGTTTACTGTAAAATAGCATTGTATCTGGTTAAACATTTTTTCCAAACGTTTATTAATTCTTGGTAACAGGCTGATTGGTCGGCTATTTGAGCCAGTTAAGGGTTTTTTACTATTCTTAGGTAGGGGAATAACTACACTTTCTAGTAGGCTTAAATTTAATATATGGCAAATAGGAGTGGCAATTTCATCTGCTATTATCCTCAGTAATATTCCATCCAAGTTGTCAGATCCCGGTGGCTTGTCATTGTTGATAAACAATATTTTACTTTTAGGAATTCAAAATTACAATGCTTGTCTTTCATAATTTGGTCAGATATACTTGGATGTGTAGTGTCAGCATTTGTTGCTGGCATGTCATGCCTAAGTTTGCTAATCTTGCCAATGAAAAAAAAATATTAAAGGAGTTGGAAATATCAGTTGATTTTGTGATGAATGAGCCATCTATTCAATGAATGATGATATAGAGGTGATCAGGCTATGGAATGTGGAATGTTGTCCCACTCCTCTTCATTGGCTGTGCGAAGTTGCTGGATATTGGCGAGAACTGGAACACGCTGCCGATCCAGAGCATCCCAAACATGCTCAATGGGTGACATGGCTGGTGAGAATGCAGGCCATGGAAGAACTGGGACATTTTCAGCTTTCGGGAATTGTATAAAGATCCTTGCGACTTGGGGCTGTGCATTATTATGCTGAAACATGGGGTAATGGTGGGGATGAATAGCACGACAATGGACCTCAGGATCTCTTCACGGTATCTCTGTGCATTCAAACAGCCATCAATAAAATGCAGTTGTGTTCATTGTCCGTAGCTTATGCCTGCCCATACCATAAACCCACTGCCACCATGGGGCACTCTGTTCACAATGTTGACATCAGAAAACCGCTCGCCTGCACGACGCCATACATGTGGTCTGCAGTTTTGAGGCCGTTTGGGTGTACTGCTAAATTCACTAAAACGAAGTTGGAGGTAGCTTATAGTAGAGAAATGAACATGCCTGCCTCAAACTTCACATCTGTGGCTTTATGTTGTGTGACAAAACTTCACATTTTTAGTGGCCTTTTATTGTCCCTGGCACAAGGTGCACCTGTGTAATGATCATGATGTTTAATCCACTTCTTGATGTGCCACCTGTCAGGTGGATGGATTCACAGATGAAAGCAGGTTCACACTGAGCACATGTGACAGACGTGACAGGCTGGAGACGCCGTGGAGAACGTTCTGCTGCCTCCAACATCCTCCAGCATGACCGGTTTGGCGATGGGTCAGTCATGGTGTGGGGTGGCATTTCTTTGGGGAGATGCACAGCCCTCCATGTGTTCGCCAGAGGTAGCCTGACTGCCATTAGGTACCGAGATGAGATCCTCAGACCCCTTGTGAGACCATATGCTGGTGCGGTTGGCCCTGGGTTCCTCCTAATGCAAGACAATGCTAGACCTCATGTGGCTGGAGTGTGTCAGCAGTTCCTGCAAGAGGAAGGCATTGATGCTATGGACTGGCCCGCCCATTCCCCAGACCTGAATCCAATTGAGCACATCTGGGACATCATGTCTCGCTCCATCCACCAGCCACGTTGTACCAGACTGTCCAGGAGTTGGCGGATGCTTTAGTCCAGGTCTGGGAGGAGATCCCTCAGGAGACCATCCGCCACCTCATCAGGAGCATGCCCAGGCGTTGTAGGGAGGTCATACAGGCACGTGGAGGCCACACACACTACTGAGCCTCATTTTGACTTGTTTTAAGGACATTTACATCAAAGTTAGATCAGCCTGTAGTGTGGTTTTCCACTTTAATTTTGAGTGTGACTCCAAATCCAGACCTCCATGGGTTGATAAATTAGATTTCAATTGATAATTGTTGTGTGATTTTGTTGTCAGCACATTCAACTATGTAAATAAAAAAGTATTTAATAAGAATATTTCATTCATTTAGATCTAGGATGTGTTGTTTTAGTGTTCCCTTTATTTTTTTGAGCAGTGTATAATCGAGCATGTAATGATATTAAGTGATCAGTAGATTTTGGGGAAATTTGTGTTATTTCCTTCGATTGATGAATTGCCTGAGCCAGGGGTTCCATGAGTAAGAATAGCAAAGGTGAAATTGGATTTCCTTGTCTGCTGCTTCTAGTGATTCTGAACGGAGCTGAGTAGATTTAACAGGTCATAACTATGGCTAGATGAGAATGCAGTTAAATAAAGGAATACCTTGAGTGGAGATGGCGTCGATGGTACAGCCAGGTAGGGAGAAACATCAGTCAGACAAGCCGGACTGGAGCTCTTTATCAGGCATCCCTGTCTCTGAAGTTCACAACTACTCATCCTCTGTCGGTAGGCTGAAACATCCACCAGCGAAAGTGTAGACTCCACCTGGGTGATGCTTGGAATCTATAAGTGTCTGAGAGACCCACACCTCTAGCCACATACGAACCACAACACTACCACACCTCTAGCCTCGTACGAACCACAAGGCTACCACACCTCATAAGTAATTACGAGGCGAGCCTCTGTCATCTGGGGTCCGTGTCAATAGGGAATATCCAGAACTTGTTTATTTTCAATTTCTGCTAACAAACGATGTCTCTGTCATAGCCAGCAACCATATCCACCAATCATTGAGCAGGCTGAAAGGTAGTTGATTATACTCCCTGTGGTGCTGTCTCTGGTTTTCTCATTGTAAGTCATTCAGATCACTTTTATTATTTCAATCCTGTGTGAATAAGCCCTCTGTGTAATTGTCACTGATGTTCTTTCTAATGTTCCTGGCTTGATGGCTCTATGCTTTTCTGGAATTTTATGAGTATCTTTGTATTAGTCGCCAGTCAGTCCAGTGTAGATGGAGTCTGAGGGAAAAGTAAGGCTGTCTGATGGTCCATTTGAGGATTGTAGGTCAACTCAATAATAACTGACTCTCTCACTCACACACCTTCTACTCCTTCCTCCCTCTTAGCTCTTGACACCCTTGGGTGACATAGGGATAAATTAAAATTATGCCCACCTAGCCCCCCTGCCAGCAATACGTGGTGATTTGGGCTGCTGGGTGCAGGGAGCTGGATACAAAAGACGTTATAGTTTATTGACTTTTCCTATTCCGCCGGAACCAAAGACAGGAGTTTCCTCCATGGCAACATAACAGGACTCTGATGGCTCTTAAACTCCGATATCATCAGATGGTGCATGCTTCGGTCTACTTCTTGTTTCTCTCATTGTGATATGTGGGTTGTAAAGACAAAACCAAATACAACATTCAAGTGTTCCTCTCTTTCGCTGGCTGTCCTTTTGATCCTACTCTTATGTGTAAGAAGCTGTCTAAGTGACTGTGGCGTCATTGTCCTCCAATGCTACCACCTTTCAGGTGATCCTTCTCTCCAAGCCAAGTGTACCCTGTTAGCACTTGTACATACTTGTGCTTACATGAAAATAGTGTTCAATCTCCCTCTCCAACTGCTTGTGTGCGCATTTGGTATATTAGCAATGACTTACTGTTATTGTCTCCCCAGGTTTGCTGACATGCTTCAAAGTGAGCCCCAGCTACATCAATTACATGTGTGTGTGTTTCCTCAGGTGTTCTGACCCTCTCTGGTGTCAGCCTGTACATCAGTTACTCCCAACAGGCGATGGCTGAGACTGAGAGGCTGGTGGGGGCTGAGCGTTTGGCCCAGGTGGTCAGCACCTCTTTCGGCTGGTCCCTCGGCCTGGCCTGGCTCTCCTTCTGCCTGGAGGTCCTCGCTGGCCTGCTGCTGCTGCTAGCTGCCCGCCTAGCCACCCTGCAGCACGGACCACAAGGCCACGGCTGGCCTCTCCATGTTGTAACCTAACCCAAGAGGCAGATGTCACAAGAACTGGATAACCAACTGGCCCTGAACTGTACCTTCAATTTTCTAATGATTTGTATGTGCTCGTATCTGGCACCACAAATCTGGCACCAAAAATTGTTCTTTAAGTATTATTTTTTTCATCCAAAATGCCATGTGGTTTAGTCTATAGGCAAAACAGTTGAGACTTAGTGCCATCTTTTGGTGTGATAAGTCACTACATTTCAATTGACAAATGCCCCCAAATACCAAATTGTATTATTGTGGTCCTATAGGATGAGAAATTAAACGTACTAGAACTACAGGCCTCAACCACAAGTCACTCTGAATGGCTGTTAGCGGTCAAGGGGTTTCATTTTAGAACTTGGGCAAGTGAAGGGCTATAGGAAAGAAGTATGTATCATGAGTGGATGTACTCAAAGCAAAAGCCATAGTAGAAATGCTCAGAGCAGACTGAGGGTGCATCTCAAGTGAATCTTTAGCCAGATGTAGCAGTGGTATCAGCGGAGCCTTGTCTGGCAGAAAAACAGTTCATTCAGACTCATTTACTGCCTGTTTAAAAAAAAAACATATCTGACATGGCTGACTTGCCTAAACAAAGGTGGTTTCTACTGACAATTGAGATGTACAAACTATGGCATTAGGGAGTGATGAGTGGAAAAGAGGCAATCCGTAATTCTCATTAAGAAATTAGGAGAGTAAATGACTTGGCGTTACCTTAGATTGTAAACTGTCATAGTCAAAACATATCGATTCAATGGTTGTAAAGATGGGGAGAGATCTGGCCGTAATAAAGAGATGCTCTGATTGTTTTGACACCACACTCCAAAAATCAATTTCTGCAGGCTCTAGTTTAGTCTAATCTTGATTATTGTGTGGTCCAGTGCTGCAAGGAAAGACCTAGTTAAGCTGCAGCTGGCCCAGAACAGAGTGACACATATTGCTCTTCATTGTAATCAGAGGCCTGATATAAATACTATGCTGCCAGTCTCTCTTAGCTAAGAGTTGAGGAGAGACTGACTGCATCACTTCTTTTTATAAGAAACATTAACGTGTTAAATCCCCAATTGTTTGCATAGTCAACATACACAAAGCTCTGACACACACTTACCCCACCAGACATGCCATCAGGGGTCTTTTCACAGACCCCAAATCCAGAACAAAGTCAAGAAAATGTACAGTATTATTTAGAGCCATTATTGCATGGAACTCTGTTCCATCTCGTATTGCTCAAATAAACAGAACCTGTTTTCTTTTAAAGGATAAAGCAACACCTCACAACACAACGCCTCTCCCCTGTTTGACCTAGATAGTTTGTGTATGCATTGATATGTAGGCTACGTGTACCTTTTTAAGAAATGTATGTACAGTTGAAGTCGGCAGTTTACATACACTTAGGTTGGAGTCATTAAAACTAGTTTTTCAACCACCACAAATTTCTTGTTAACAAACTATACTTTTGGCAAGTCGGTTAGGACATCTACTTTGTGCATGACACAAGTCATTTTTCCAACAATTGTTTACAGACAGATTATTTCACTCATAATTCACTGTATCACAGTTCCAATGGGTCAGAAGTTAACATACACTAAGTTGACTGTGCCTTTGAACAGCTTTGAAAATTCCAGAAAATTATTTCATGGCTTTAGAAGCTTCTGATTGACTCAAATTATGTAAATTAGCCTACCTTCAAACGCAGTGCCTCTCTGCTTGACATCATGGGAAAATCAAAAGAAATCAGCCAATCAGCCAAGAAAAATTGTAGACCACAAGTCTGGTTCATCCTTGGGAGCAATTTCGAAATGCCTGAAGGTACCATGTTCATCTGTACAAATAATAGTACGCAAGTATGAACACCATGGGACCACGCAGCCGTCATACCGCTCAGGAAGGAGACGCGTTCTGTGTCCTAGAGATGAACGTACTTTGGTACGAAAAGTGCAAATCAATCCCAGAACAACAGCAAACGACCATGTGAAGATGCTGGAGGAAACAGGTACAAAAGTATCTATATCCACAGTAAAACGAGTCCTATATCAACACAACCTGAAAGGCCGCTCAGCAAGGAAGAAGCCACTGCTCCAAAACCGCCCAAAAAAAGCCGAAGAACACCATCCCAACCGTGAAGCACGGGGGTGGCAGCATCATGTTGTGGGTGTGCTTTGTTGCAGGAGGGACTGGTGCACTTCACAAAATAGATGGCATCATTAGGCAGCAGAATTATGTGGATATATTGAAGCAACATCTCCAGACATCAGATAAAGTTAAAGCTTGGTCGCAAATGGGTCTTCCAAATGGACAATGACCCTAAGCATACTTCCAAAGTTGTGGCAAAATGGCTTAAGGACAACAAGGTCAAGGTATTGGAGTGACCTCAATCCTATAGAAAATTTGTGGGCAGAACTAAAAAAAATATGTGCGAGCAAGGAGGCCTACAAACCTGACTCAGTTATACCAACTCTGTCAGGAGGAATGGGCCAAAATTCACCCAACTTATTCTGGGAAGCTTGTGGAAGGCTACATTTGACCCAAGTTAAACAATTTAAAGGCAATGCTACCAAATACTAATTGAGTGTATGTAAAACTTCTGACCCACTGGAAATGTGATGAAAGAAATCAAAGCTGAAATAAATCATTATCTCTACTATTCTGACATTTCACATTCTTAAAATAAAGTGGTGATCCTAACTGACCTAAGACAGGGAATTTTTACTAGGATTACATGTCAGTAATTGTGAATAACGGAGTTGAAATGTATTTGGATAAGGTGTATGTAAACTTCAGACTTCAACTGTAATTCTGTCTTTGAGCTGTTCTTGTCTATTAATGTTCTGTATTATGTCATGTTTCATGTTTTGTGTGGACCCCAGGAAGGGTAGCAGCTGCTTTTGCAACAGCTAATGGGGATCCTAATAAAATACCAAATGAGCATGCTAAAACGGACGTAGTCAATATAACAATTTGTTCAGCACTTTTGAAATGTGCAGCGACAGAATTCAGAACCCGTTCTTACAGTATTCTCCCTGTACACCAAGTCAGAACTGTAGGATAAACAAAGGGAATAAAGGAGGCATATAAGCAGACAATGAAAACTCTTACAATATTCGATGATGGAATTTCTCTAAAACAGGCTATAGGCTACATGTGCACCACCAAGTCACAACATTAGTCTAAGTTATGAGGGGGAAAGGGACCAAATTATTAGGGTGAGACACATGGGCTACTAACAGTTTACTACACAACATACACTTAGTATTACTTTCTTAGCTACAGTATACATATCTTCCTGGCATCTTACATAATTTATGCAGCAGCATACAAGACATATTTGGACTCACTTTGTTGTGCTGTGCTTACATGAACAGGAAGGTGGTGTTGGTGGTCTTTCTTGTGGGCAAATTTCATCATCAAAACCTGTCATTCTTTGGATTTATGGGGTTTTCAAGACAATTGGGAACTCAGAGGGAAAAAACAAGGTTGAATCATGACATCAGTGATCTTCAGGTTGGAGCTCTAGAAAGAGGCCCGAGTTCCTGACTTGGAATTCCGAGTTGGATGACTGTTCAAAACGCATCTTCCCAGTTGTTTTGAATGTGGCAAAGTCATGATGGATTAACAGCATGGCCAATGTATTCAACCTTTTCTGGCCCATGGGGTTGAATGTGAATGTTTATCATTTTAAGCTTATAAAAGAGACCCTTAAACCCAGACATGGACCGCAAACCCTCTCCACTGAATAGCAGGCTAGTGATTGCTTTGCAACACTTGCAGTTAGCCACTGATTCCTTCCAAACCACTCAATGTTGAATTTGCGATTTCCAACTTGTTGTGTAATGTTTATGTCCAATATCCGATGAGCACCGATACTTTTTATCTATCATTTCTCTTCATATGACAAGGATTGAAAAGGATTTGCCAGTAGATGTTCGATGTGATTCATGCTTGTTCGTCGCTTGCTTGCTAAGATTTTGAAAGTATGATGTTGACATTGTCAGTCCAATCAAAGCTACGGTAGATTTAACGTAATTTTATCTGTGGCCAATGACCTTGAGCCTTCTTGGATGGGCACGTATAATGTAACTCAATGGCAGCACCCAAGGGGCTTAAATGTTCGAGCTCCCCTATTCAGATTTTGCGGCGACGTAGTGTTCCCATGAGTGACAGAACACTGAGCCAATCACGGCGCAACTAGCAAACATTACAAACCCCTACTCTCTTTATTTTTCGCTGGCTGCCCCACCACAGAAGGCACTGAGCTAGACTGAAACACAAGCATTTTGGAGCTGCCTTACTCAAGAAAACAAAAAAGAGACCATGTTTGTATGTGGCGTTATTAACTCAATGATTTTTTTTACATTGCAAACTGATATGTGACACATATTAATGCCAAAATAACATGCAAAACAGGCAACAGCAAAAATGTTTGCTAAACAGGTGGGGCTCAAATCAGAAGGGGCTCTGCCCTACATTTCTGATTGAGCAGACCGATGCCGTGCTTTACTGTGAATGTGATCTCCGTGGATGCTGAAATAAATAAGCTTTTAAAAGGTGCATAGCTGGCAAAACGCAAATGGAATTAATCCCAGCCAAGGACACAGCAGCCTACATACACAACAAAAATAATAATCCAAGATTTAAGTGTTTTCCGCAGGGCTGATAATAGCAGTGGTTGTGGTGTGCTGTGCGTGGAGGGAAGGTCAGAGCAGAAAGGCTTTTGAATGACTGCTGCTTGACCTTTATCAACAGTGGGCCAGTGGGAGAGAGAGGTAACCTTCTCAGCAGCCCAACCTTGTCCCTGCTTGCCAGTAGCTGGCTCTGAGCTGTGCTTTACTGCTCTATAACCAACCTGGTCTCAGAGCATTTTGTATTATTCTTTATGTAAATCCGAGACACTAATTTTAGTATGATGTGTCAAGAACCAATTTGACTGAGCTTGAAGAATTTTCAAAAGAATAATGGGAAAAAGTTGCATGATCCAGGTATGGCAAGCTCTTAGAGACTTACCCAGAAACACTCACAGCTGCCAAAGGTGCTTCTAGAAAGTATTGACTCAGGTGTGTGAATACTTCTGTAAAATATATATTTCTGTATGACATTTTCTATGAATTTGCAAAAAATTCTAAAAACATGTTTTCACTTTGTCATTATGGGCTATTGTGTGTATCCATTTTGAATTCAGGCTGTATGTAACAACAACATGTGAAATAAATCAAGAGGTATGAAGGCACTATATACATCTACACTCTAACTAAACATTTGAAAAAATATTTGTAGTGTGTTTTAAATTAAAATACATTGGTTTTCTCAGAAAATCCCAATTTTTGTCACCCTGATCTGTTTCACCTGCCTTGTGCTTGTATCCAGCCCCTCCAGGTGTTGCCCATCATTATTCCCCGTGCATTCATACTTGTGTTTTCTGTTTGTCTGTTGCCAGTTCGTCTTGTCTCGTCAAGCCTACCAGCGTGTTTTCCCCGTACTCCTGTTTCTCTCTCTCTCTACCCCATTTTTCTTGTTTTTCCAGTTTTGACCCCTCTGCCTGCCCTGACCCTGAGCCTGCCTGCCGTTCTGTACCTTACTGTCTCTGCCCTGGATTACCGACCTCTGCTTGCCCTTGACCTGTCGACTGCCTGCCCCGTTTTGTTAATAAACATCTGTGATTCAAACTGTGCATCTGGGTCTTATCCTGAGTTGTGATCATTTTGGCATGTCCTGTGTCATTTTTGTCCGGCTTAAAGATTTTAACCGACTTAACATCCCCAACTTTCCCCAAGTGTTCATAACCAATGTAAAGCCCTAATAACATTTGTTGCTTTGACAAAGTGATTTCTGAAGATTTATTATTTATTTCATTTGATTAGTGATTCATGTCACTCAGGTTTAAGGTCAACCCTGTTACGTCAACTGAACTCTCGTTTAAATATGGTGAAATGATTCCTTTTTAAAGATTTTTTTTTCAAAAGGAGTTGGAGAAACATATTTCTTATGACGTTAAAACGTGCTTTTTATGACAAAATGTTAAAATCAGGTGAAATAAAAAGTTACACTATACCCGAAAAGGCACTCTATTCGTGGAACAAAACCTCTGTGTTCACTGATCTGTGAAGGGACTGGATAGGTGTCCATTCCTCCCATATCTATGACCACAGACAGGCTAGTGCCTACTACCTGCTTTTGGGACCAGGGCTAGGGGCTGTAGAGACCTGTCATCCAAAGGTGCATCAGAGAGTTCCACAAACACAGAGAAAGTGTGTTTCTCACAGTTCCTATTTTTCCCTTCCAGGCTTCCATTTTCAAACGTCATGCTGTCACGCTGCTTGCTTAGCCAGTACCACTTCCTCACGATTTGGCCCATACCTGGCGTGAACTCAGGACCTCTGCCTTACAAAACACACGTAGCCGCCCTCCTTAAGCGTCTTAACCGATGGTGCCACCTCAAAAGCTAGCTAATGAGGCGACGCAAGCATGACACTTAAGTGTCCAATATGTCACCCAGGCAAGCAGACCTTTCCTGCAAACAGTAGTCCCACTATAGTGAAAAATATAGATAGAACAAAGAGTACATATGAGGACCCCACCACTGTGTTGTTGGGTAGTTTATAAGGCTGTCCCCCAACCTCATCGATGTAAAATCCTATAGGAAATATAAGAGCCGCCATACAAAACAGGATCACTGTGGAGGAGAGAGAAAACATTTTAGAAACACAGTCGTCTTAAAAACACTATTCACAGTGCATACAATTTAGGGAGCAATATCTCTTACAACATTGAAAAAATAGGCAGCAACAGTGTACACAATGTCAGGCTAAATTCTATATTGCGTTTTCATCGGCATTGTAGCCTGATCTAAGTGACATGTCATGTTATCATGTAGTGTGAATAGTCTGAATACCTAAAACCACACAGTTATGTCTAGTCATTATGATCAATAACTCCCAGAATAAACTAATTCAGACATTACTCACCCCTCTGATATCAAAATAGACCATAATATCAAAATAGACCATAGATATTTAACAATATATATCTTTACACATGAGCGCTCAACAATTTACATTGTCATATTACATTGTCATTAGTTTATTATTATACCTCAAGGTCATTTTTGCCCAATAATGATTCAGCTAAAATAACCTATCGTAGTATAATAATAACAAAGAAAGTTATTCCGTCATATCCCTTGGACCACTAAAATCCCTCCTACTGATTTTAGGTCTGCTAATAGCAGCCCCATGGTCTCTTTCCCTCTTAAAATAGCAACAGACCCATTTACTGTAGCCTACGTGTTCAAGGAGCCACTCAGCACAGACACAGTTACCACACAAAAGCTTTTCCTAAAATGAAACCCAAGTGACATTAATCTCAAATCCATTCGCTAACATCCATTAGTGATATAACAAGAATCTTAAGGTGCTTTGAAGCTGTAGGCCAACTAATGGCTATGCCTCAAATGACCCTGGCCTATTCCCTAGTCTGTACTACTTTACCCAGAGCCCACATAGGGGATAATGGGGGGTTATGTCTGGCCCCACTCATGAATGAAAGGGTTGTTGGCTAGTTTCTGTATTTATCCTATTGTGGTTTTTGTCTCTTTGCCGTCACTGTAAACAAGAACTGGTTCTCCATTGACCAGCCTGGTTGAATAACTGTTAAATAAGTCCAAATGAAACATACTCCCAGTGAAGGCAATCCAGCGGGCGTAACGAGTGGCTTCACGGTACCAGTGTGATAACACTAGCAGGCCGCAGGTCACCGTGAGGGAGATGATGCCCAGGATGATGAAGAAGAGGGTGGTGACCCACTCTGGGGGTAGCCGCGGGGGGATACAGGTCCGGTCACGACCGTGGATGGTCTGGCACTGCCGCACCAGGCCTACCGTCAGGGAACCTAGGGAGAGAGAGACAGAGATCAGTCCGGGTTAGATCACACACGACCGGCAGTCCCGCTGTCAGAGCACCTACAGAGAGAGTGCTTAATCACATAGACACACAGAGGGAGAGTATCTTTCATCACACACATAGCATACTCTCGCTGGTCAACTGTGCTGTCCCACCACAAGATGTACACATTGTTTTATTAGAAGAAGCATAACCCAGAGCAGCAGATTGAATCAGTTATGAAATATCCCTCAACTTGTGATGGTGTCACCATTAGATAAGCTAAGATCTGTATGAGGCATGACGGCATTACATCACGACTGGACTAATGACTTCCCTGGTGACACCGGTTTCCACTTCCAGTCCCCTGTGACCACACAAAGTAGAGCTCAAGGAGGGTTGGTATAATAACAAGGCTGAAGAGTGGGACTCCTAGGCCCTGAACCAATGCCAGGGGTCCCTGAGGAATCAATCAATGGCGTAAGACTCAGATGGCTCAGGACCAGAGCCCCTGACACCACAGAGAGAGATAAGATAAAGGAGAGAGAGGGAAGAGAGGCCTTACATCAGAAAGGAACTCACTGCCTAAGAGCCTCTGCTCTCCTGCCCCACAGCCTGGTGGGTCCAATTATGTCAGTTAGTTAGGCCTGCTGAAGACATAACGCTTTCGACAACAACAAGATCGTATACGAACTCCACCCTTCCTGTCTTTCCCTGACTCAACTCAGAATACAGTGGCAAGAAAAAGTATGTGAACCCTTCGGAATTACCTGGATTTCTGAATAAATTGGTCATAAAATTTGATCTGATCTTCATCTTAGTCACAACAATAGACAAACACAGTGTGCTTAAACTAATAACACACATATTATTGTATTTTTCTTGTCTATATTGAATACATAATTTAAACCTTCACAGGGTAGGTTTGAGAAGTATGTGAACCCCTAGGCTAATGACTTATCCAAAAGCTAATTGGAACCAGGAGTCAGCTAACCTTGAGTCCAATCAATGAGATGAGATTAGAGATGTTGGTTAGAGCTGCCCTGCCCTATAAAAAACACTCACAAAATTTGAGTTTGATATACACTAGATGCATTGCCTGATGTGAACCATGCCTTGAACAAAAGAGATCTCAGAAGAACTAAGATTAGAATTGTTGGCCTGCATAAAGCTGGAAAGGGTTACAAAAGTATCTCTAAAAGCCTGGATGTTCATCCGTCCACTGTTGCTACTCTCCCTAGGAGTAGCCGTCCTGCAAAGAAGATTGCAAGAGCATAGCGCATAATGCTCAATGAGGTTAAGAAGAATCCTAGAGTGTCAGCTAAAGACTTACAGAAATCTATGGAACATGCTAGCATCTCTGTTGACGAGACTACGATACCTAAAACACTAAACCAGAATGGTGTTCATGGGAGGACACCACAGAAGAAGCCACTGCTGTCCAGAAAAAACATTGCTGCACGTCTGAAGTTCGCAAAAGAGCACCTGGATGTTTCACAGCGCTTCTGGCAAAATATTCTGTGGACATTCTGTGGAGTCGTTTGGAAGGAGCACACAACACTATTGGTGGGAAAAAAGGCACAGCACACCAACATCAAAACCTCATCCCAACTGTAAAGTATGGTGGAGGGATCATCATGTTTTGGGGCTGTTTTGCTGCCTCAGGGCCTGGACAGCTTGCTATCATCGACGGGAAAATGAATTAAATTTATCAAGACATTTTGCAGGAGAATGTAAGGCTATCTGTCCGCCAATTGAAGCTCAACAGGAGTTAGGTGATGCAACAGGACAACGACCCAAAACACAGTAAGTACAAGTAAAATCAACAACAGAATGGCTTCAACAGAAGAAAATACGCCTCCTGGAGTGGTCCAGTCAGAGTCCTGACCTCAATCTGATTTAAAATGCTGTGGCATGACCTTGTGAGCGGTACACACCAGACATCCTAAGAATATTGCTGAACTGAAACAGTTTTGTAAAGATGAACGGTCCAAAATTCCTCCTGATTGTTGTACAGGTCTGATCCGGAACTACAGAAAATGTTTGGTTGAGTTTGTTGCTGCCAAAGGAGGGTCAACCAGTTATTAAATCCAAGGGTTCACATACCTTCCCACCCTACACTGTGAATGTTTACACGGTGTGTTCTATATAGACATGAAAACGTATGATTGATTGTGTGTTATTAGTTTAAACAAACTGTGTTTATCTATTGTTGTGACTTAAAGAAGATCAGATCAAATTTTATGACCAATTTATGCAGAAATCCAGGTAATTCCAAATGGTTCACATACTTTGACTTGCCACTGTATGTCAACTCAGCAACACTCAACCCCCTCATCAGCTATTAAGGACAATTCACCAGTATAGATTTTTAAGAGAGAAATGTAAAATTAAATCATTGTTTCTCATGAGGCGAGCAGTTTGCCAGCACCTTGTCATTTCCAGTGGCTCGGGACGAAGCGGAGAGAGGAACAGAGGCTTTGGCAGAGTGGAGAGAAGAACAGAGGATGGAGAAAGAGCGGCTAGAGGAGAGAGGAACTAACAGTGGCCTTGGCACAACCATTTTTTATCTATTGGATTAGAGAGATGGATGGAGATGAATTTAGTAATTGGACAGATCGGTCCAGTCCTGCTGAGACTTACAAATACCCCATTATGGCTCTGAAACAAGAACATACTGTACATCACTAAAGAGGGGAGGGGAGGGGAGGGAGAGATTGAGTATGGACTTATATGATGAGCATCCCTCAAAGGTTTAAGGACATAGTATACTGCCCTTAATGCGAGTATGCTGCCAAAGATTGGAACTTTGTCCTTAGATGCCAGCACTGAGGCTTAGTAATAGCAATTTAGTGATTTGCCATTCGGTGTTCAGTATGTAAAGCACAGGACGCTCCTGAGGGGAGGACGGCTCATAATAATGGCTTGAATGGAATGTTATCAAACACATAGAAACCATCTGTTTGATGTATTCTATATTCCATTTATTCAGTTCCAGCCATTACTATAAGAAAATCCTCTCCAATTAAGGTGCCACCAGCCGCCTGTGATGTCAAGACACACATGCAGGCCTAGTGTAAATGTATGTAACGTTGACTACAGCTGTTATGCCATGGCTATTGACATAGCATCCTAATGAATATAATTAATCATTACTAAACTAAAGTGTCATGTTTCCTCACTCATTATAGTGGTCCAGTTTGCTTCCCAATGACCAGAATCACAAATGAATGGAATATGAATAATATATCAACAGCCCTGATACAGATCATGTTATAGTACCGGACAGAGATCTGAGTGGAAAACTTCCCATCAATGGTGTTTTTTTACTTTAGCTGATTTGTTTTGAAGATAAACCCTTTCATTAGTTTAGATACAGTTGAAGTTTGAAGTGTACATACGCTTAGGTTGGAGTCATTCAAACTCACTTTTAAACCACTCCACAAATTTGTTGTTAACAAACTATAGTTTTGGCAAGTCGGTTAATTTTTCCAACAATTGTTTCAACAATTGTAATTTTTCCAACAATTGTTTACAGACAGATTATTTAACTTATAATTCACTGTACCACATTTCTAGTGGGTCAGAAGTTTACTGTGCCTTTAAACAGCTTGGAAAATTCCAGAAAATTATGTCATGGCTTTAGAAGCTTCTGATAGACGTATTGACATAATTTGAGTCAATTGGAGGTGTACCTGTGGATGTATTTCAAGGCCTACCTTCAAATGCAGTGCCTCTCTGCTTGACATCATGGGAAAATCAATCAAAAGAAATCAGCCAAGACCTCAGAAAATAAATTGTAGACCTCCACAAGTCTGGTTCATCCTTGGGAGCAATTTCCAAACCCCTGAAGGTACCACGTTCATCTGTACAAACAATAGTCCGCAAGTATAAACACAATGGGACCATGCAGCCGTCATACCGCTCAAGAAGGTGACACGTTCTGTATCCTAGATATGAATGTACTTTGGTGCGAAAAGTGCAAATCAATCCCAGAACAACAGCAAAGGACCTTGTGAAGATGCTGGAGGAAACAGGTACAAAAGTATCTATATCCACAGTAAAACGAGTCCTATATCGTAACCTAACATAACATAACTGTCAGGACCCGGTTGCGAACCCAGGTCTCCGGAGTGAAAAACAGTCACTTAACCAACTGAGCCACGAATAGTCAGCAGAACCCAGAAGATGAGGCAGACACAGCAGTACTTGAGACAGTGTATTTAATGAAGTAAAAAAGTGAAGTCCTTCAGGAAAAAGGTAAATCCACAAGGTGGTAGGTAAAGCATAAAAAGCCTCAAAAGATACTAAAAAATAAATAAACAAGAACAAAAAACAGAATTCCACAAGAGAGTCCACCGGGATCAACAAGAGTACACAGAATACTAGGGCTGGGTGCTAACATACAAACACAGAGCAAATAACTGAGGAAAACTAAGGGTTTAAATACAATCAGGGGAAACGAGGCACAGGTGCAAATAATAATGGGGATCAAGGGAAAACAAAAGGTCAAAAAGCACAATGGGGGCATCTAGTGACCAAAAACCGGAACAACCCTGGCCAAATCCTGACAATAACATAACCTAAAAGGCCGCTCAGCAAGGATATGAAGCGGCCACTGCTCCAAAACCACCATAAAAAAGCCAGACTATGGTTTGCAACTGCACGTGGGGACAAAGATCGTACTTTTTGTAGAAATGTCCTCTGGTCTGATAAAAAAATTGAATAAAAATAGAACTGTTTGGCCATAATGACCGATATCGATATGGGAGGCTTGCAAGCTGAAGAACACAATCCAAATCGTGAAGTATGGGGGTGGCAGCATCACGTTGTGGGGGTGCTTTGCTGCAGGAGGGACTGGTGCACTTCACAAAACAGATGGCTTCATGAGCAAGGAAAATTATGTGGATATATTGGAGCAACAGCTCAAGACATCAGTTAGGAAGTTAATGCTTAGTCGCAAATGGGTCTTCCAAATGGACAATGACCCCAAGCACACTTCCAAAGTTGTGGAAAAATGGCTAAAGGACAACAAAGTCAAGATATTGGAGCGGCCATCACAAAGCCCTGACCTCAATCCCATAGAAAATGTGTGGGCAGAACTGAAAAAGCGTGTGCGAGCAAGGAAGCATACAAACCTGACTCAGTTACACCAGCTCTGTCAGGAGGAATGGGACAAAATTATTGTGGGAAGCTTGTGGAAGGTTACCCGAAACATTTGACCCAAGTTAAACAATTTAAAGGCAATGTTACCAAATACTAATTGAGTGCATGTAAACTTCTGACCCACTGGGAATGTGCTGAAAGAAATAAAAGCTGAAATAAATCATTCGCTCTACTATTATTCTAACTATATCCTGTCATGACACAATATCTCCCTCTCTTTAGCAAGCTTACACACCCATTCCATAGCTTGTCAATGATCTAAATGCTACTTTTTGTTCCTTGGCACTCTTGGAGGCCATTTCTAATTCTTGGGACTGTTTTAGATGCGTAACACATCCGGCTTGTCTGATAGCCAGGGCTTAGAGACACAGGGAGGTGTGTGTGACTGTGTGTGATTGTGGGCCAATGTCTGTAGTTAGTAAACACTTCCCCATGCAGCCCCAGTCAGTCCCCTGCTGCTACAGACTTCACTACAGAATACCTGCGTAACAACCAGGAGGCACGTTAGTATAACTCACACACCTCTATAAACTTGTTCAAAGATTCACCTCCTGGATAACTACTTAGAGAGGACAGAGGTTTGCTGTCAACAAATAAACCATGATGCTGGCTTTCCATGATAAAGTTCAGGGGATGAAAGAGAGACTTTTGGATTTATAATAACATTGTCCAATCTGATGATGTCAGTGTCAACATC
Organism: Oncorhynchus gorbuscha; assembly: GCF_021184085.1. Classification (NCBI taxonomy): domain Eukaryota; kingdom Metazoa; phylum Chordata; class Actinopteri; order Salmoniformes; family Salmonidae; genus Oncorhynchus; species Oncorhynchus gorbuscha. The sequence goes on along the minus strand of NC_060179.1, from coordinate 63,004,938 downwards.
TTCTTATCTGTGAGCAATGAGCATCAACATCTGGGTGCTGCCAAAATGCTAGACTGGCAAATTAACTTAATTGGCAGGAACAACTAGGTCTATGCATTTACCCATTTCACATGAACAAAACAATATGTTTGGACCTCAGATATACAAACAGGGCCTTCCAGTCAAGGCAATTTCCTTGATAATTGAGTTGTGAGTGCTTCATCTGAAAGAATTCTACCTCCCAGCGGACCTCATCAGGAAAGACTCCACACATCTCCATTTACAAACAATGCTTCTCTCCACCTGGTAATTACTAGCAGGCAAATTAGGCTGGAACAAAAGGCTTTTAACCCTGCTTGATTTCATACCTTCTCTGTTGTGTGAGATGAAAGGAGGAAGTCTCACAAGGGAAGTCAAGCATGTTTCTGTTCCTTCTGTGCATTGTGTGTTCTACCTGAATGCTAATGGACTGTTGTAACAGTGTAATGTAGGCTATAAATTGTACATTTTCAGGTTTGCATAAATTCTCAATGTGCTGGGCACATATGACAGTTATAGCATTGTTATAACCATGTTTTAAAACCTCAGATTCATGATGTGATGTTGGTGGTCTTGTGGGAGGGAAGTGGGATATTATCTCTAGTTTGGTCCTTCCTATGTTTTAATTATTTGTCCCGGTGTACATGATGTATCAAAACATGAAAAAGTATGATCACAAATGATACCGTTTAAAATCTAAACACAGGACTCAATAAGTTACATCTCTGTCCTGGTTCCTACCTCACACCAACCAGGGGAAAATGTCACCCCATCGTTTATGCAGTAGGCCACAGCACAGAACTACAATCTGCTGACTACAGCTGTAGCTAAAGGTCACCAGCTCATTCCAAGTAGCCTGTTTTGTAGCTGTAGCAACAACAACAAAAAAGGCGTAGCCTACCTTTGCTGCTGCACTTCACCATGCCCTCAGACTGGTGACTGTAGATGAAATACCAATGCCTCAGTCGGTCTGTGTCAGATGCATATAACAGACAGAGAGTGAGTGGAGAGCTGAACAGACCTCCAAGGGCATAGCTGGATAAGTGGCACTCACTTCACATCGCTCAGTCTGACACACTATTTGTCAACGGGGGTCAGTAGCTGGTACAGGAAGGCGTATATGCCTTGAAGGGACATGGGGTATAGGAGCATGGTGGGGCGGAAAAGTAGAGGGCAGATCATTTATCAGCAGCTGTATTTTGGAGAGTGATGATGTGGATGTAGGGAGAAAGAGAGCAGGAAGGCTATAGGTGTAACACAACATTTAGAAGGTCTTAGATGAGGCCTCGGTACATTCTGGAGCTCCTTTGACCTGTCAAGAGGAAGGACACCAGAATGCCAAAGTGTTATATTTGGAAAAAAGTGTGATTCAAAAAGTTTGGCCAATGTGAAGTGAATTTCTAGAAGAATAGTGTGTCAATGCACATTATTGACAGTCAGCTGTAGCAGCCTAGACACCAACGGTAGACAGATGGTGTGTGCACGGCTGTCAAGTAAATAGTCAATTAAGTTAAATGAGCTCACCTAACTTACCAGCTGCATCTCCTGTGTTGATCCAGTCCGGATTGGCAATACTGGCGATAGCAAAGATATCAGCTGCTAGAAAGAGGCATCCTGATATGACGGTGAGTTTATCCATTTCTCAGATGTGAACGATCTCTTCTCCTTTATAATTGAGTCAAAGAGGAAAGTCTCCTCTATCTCGCCCCCTCCAAGGGCAGATAGGACAAAAGGGATTCGGGCATGGATTTCAAGGTCCCATATCAATGTTTTGGTCATGCCCAGTGGATGTATTGTCATCGTCCTCTTGGTAGAAGGGCAAGCCTCTCATCTTCACGCAGCAGTCCTGGTGTAGGATTTATGCAAAGCCGTTTCCTTTCATTGCCTTATAACTATCGACTATGGCCCTGGTTATGAACGCCCACTGTTTCACCCATTACCATAGCTCAGTATCGCAACAGGGTAGCTTATGGTGTCAGGAAAATATATTTGAAAGATGAGTTAAAGGAAAACTCAAAAGTTCTGCGACCATTTTCGCCGAAATTATGTTATTTAAGAGATGCTTGCAAGAGTGCATATTATACCGCTTCTTTCCTGTGTCCGTTTATCTTCTCCATCTGAGATGTCTTCATTGCAAACAAATGGAAATTCCATCAAATACATATATTGTATGCAATGGTCAGATTTCATAATCTGCCAATACTCCCTTCAATAGAAATACCGTTATTTGTCCCTCCTGCAATGCCCGTCAGATGTATCCATTCGAGGTTATAATGTAGCCTGTAATGCCCGTCAGATGTATCCATTCGAGGTTATAATGTAGCCTAGCAATGTAGTGAAGGGGGAATCAGCTCAATGGAATCAGCGGTAACAAAACTCGCTGTTCTCTGGCAATGTGAAACAAGCGACATTAAGGTCACGTGATCATTCGGCAAAATGTCTAAATAAAAGTCCCCCTGAAAAAAATGTAACACGACTGTTACAAGATGTTTTTCTGATTTATAGTTTAAAGTGACTTAAACATGTATTTATACATTTTTAAAAACGAACAATATATTAACGAAATAAATGAACAAATATCTATTTGCTGTCTATATTTTTTACTATAATTGCACAACAATAACATCACTGTTGCTGGAATTTTTAATCGTTTTAAACTATTTATTTTTTATTTCACCTTTATTTAACCAGGTAGACCAGTTGAGAACAAGTTCTCATTTACAACTGCGCCCTGGCCAAGATAAAGCAAAGCAGTGCGACACAAACAACACATAGTTACACATGGAATAAAAAAGTGTACAGTCAATAACACAATAGAAAAAAAATCGATATACAGTGTGTGCAAATGAGGTAAGATTAGGGAGGTAAGGCAATAAATAGACCGTAGTGGCGAAGTAATTATAATTTAGAAACTAAACACTGGAGTGATAGATGTGCAGAAGATGAATGCGCAAGTAGAGATACTGGGGTGCAAAGGAGCAAAAAAACTATATGGGGATGAGGTAGTTGGATGGGCTATTTACAGATGGGCTATGTACAGGTGCAATGATCTGTGAGCTGCTCTGACAGCTGATGCTTAAAGTTAGAGAGGGAGAAATGAGTTTCGAGCTTCAGTGACTTTTGCAATTCGTTCCAGTCATTGGCAGCAGAGAACTGGAAGGAAGGTGGCCGAAGAGAAATAAGCTTTGGGGTTGACCAGTAAAATATACCTGCTAGAGCGCGTGCTACGGCTGGGTGTTGCTACGGTGACCAGTGAGCTGAGATAAGGTGGGGCTTTACCTTGCAAAGACTTATAGATAACCTGGAGCCAGTGGGTTTGGCGACAAATATGAAGCGAGGGCCAACCAACGAGAGCGTACAGGTCGCAATGGTGGGTAGCATATGGGGCTTTGGTGACAAAACGGATGGCACTGTGATAGACTGCATCCAATTTGCTGTGTAGAGTGTTGGAGGCTATTTTGAAAAGGACATCGCCGAAGTCAAGGATTGGTGTGTTGTCAGTTTTACGAGGGTATGTTTGGCAGCATGAGTCAAGGATGCTTTGTTGCGAAATAGGTAGATTTAATGTTGAATTGGAGATGCTAAATGTGAGTCTGGAAGGAGAGTTTACAGTCTAACCAGACACCTAGGTATTTGTAATTGTCCACATACTCTAAGTCAGAACCGTCCAGAGTAGTGATGCTGGATGGGTGAGCAGGTGCGGGCAGCGATCGGTTGAAGAGGATGCATTTAGTTTCATTTGCATTTAAGAGCAGTTGGAGGCCACGGAAGGAGAGTTGTATGGCAGTGAAGCTCGTTTGGAGGTTAGTTAACACAGTGTCCAAAGAAGGGCCGGACGTATACAGAATGGTGTCGTCTGCGTAGAGGTGGATCAGAGAATCACCAGCAGCAAGAGCAACATCATTGATGTAGACAGAGAAAAGAGTCGGCCCGAGAATTGAACGCTGTGGCACCCCCATAGAGACTGCCAAAGGTCCGGACAACAGGCCCTCCGATTTGACACACTGAACTCTGTCTGAGAAGTAGTCGGTGAACCAGGTGAGGCAGTCATTTGAGAAACCAAGGCTGTTGAGTCTGCCGATAAGAATGTGGTGATTGACAGAGTCGAAAGCCTTGGCCAGGTGAATGAATATGGCTGCACAGTAATGTATTTTATCGATGGCGGTTATGATATCGTTTAGGACCTTGAGCGTGTCTGAGGTGCACCCATGACTCTGAAAGCTCTGAAACCAGATTGCATAGCGGAGAAAGTACGGTGGGATTCGAAATGGTCGGTGATCGGTTTGTTAACTTGGCTTTCGAAGACTTTAGAAAGGCAGGGTAGAATAGATATAGGTCTGTAACAGTTTGGGTCTAGAGTGTCTCCCCCTTTGAAGAGGGTGATGACTGTGGCAGCTTTCCAATCTTTGGGGATCTCAGACGATATGAAGGAGAGGTTGAACAGGCTAGTAATAGGGGGTGCAACAATTGCGGCAGATAACTGCTGTCAACTCTTAACAGAACACGATTTAAACATGTTTTGAAGAGAACATTTTCACATTGGCCCAGTCCAACTGTCTCAGTCCCCAATATTTATGCTGCAATAACCTATGTGCCTAGGGGCTAGGAACTGGATGTCTTACCTGGTGTACTGTGTGATCTTAGGCATGCTTCCTCTCTCTCTCTCTTTCTCTCTCTCTCTCTCTCTCTCTCTCTCTCTCTCTCTCTCTCTCTCTCTCTCTCTCTTCCCCACCAACTGTCTTCATTCGTGTTGCTAGCATATTGTTAATTCTATATAAGTTGTCTCCAATAAAGAGGGACATTTTGAATCCTCAGAGACTGTACTAATAGGATCTGGTGTCATACCATGAAGATTTGCATCATTATGGTATTTTTGGGAGGAAACCCTACTGTCAACTGTCAACTGGTAATTCACTTCAGTTAGTGCTAAACACGGCTGCTAGAATCTTGACTAGAACAAAAAAAAATTATCATATTACTCCAGTGGTAGCCTCTCTACTCTGGATTCCTTTGCAGGCTGGTGCTGATTTCAAGGTTTTACTGCTAGCCTATAAAGCATTACATGGGCTTGCTCCTACCTATCTTTCTGGTCCTTCTGTAGCTCAGTTGGTAGAGCATGGCGCTTGTAACCTAGGGTCTTTAGAATGTATGCACACATGACTGTTAGTCGCTTTGGATAAAAGCGTCTGCTAAATGGCATATATTATTATTATTATCCTGCCATACATACCTACATGTACGCTACGTTCACAAGACGCACGTTCCTAGAATTTCTAAGCAAATAGCTGGAGGCAGGGCTTTCTCCTATAGAGCTTCATTTTTATGAAATGGACTGCCTATCCATGTGAGAGACGCAAACTCGGTCTTGACCATTAAGTCTTTGTTGTTGTGTAGTCTGGCTCAGGAGTGTGAAGGTGACCAGAAAGGCACTGGAGCGACGAACCGCCCTTGCTGTCTCTGCCTGGCCGGTTCCCCTCTCTCCACTGGGATTCTCTGCCTCTAAACCTATTACAGGGGCTAAGTAACTGGCTTACTGGTGCTCTTCCATGTGCATCCATTGAGTGGTTTGAGTCACTGATTTGATCTTCCTGTCTGGGTTGGCGCCCCCTCTTGGGTTGTGCCGTGGCAGAGATCTTTGTGGGCTATACTCGGGATGGTCTCAGGATGGTCTCAGGATGGTAAGTTGGTGGTTGAAGATTTCCCTCTAGTGGGGTGGGGGCTGTGCTTCAAGAAGGTGCGGTTATATCCTGCCTGTTTGGCTCTGTCCGGGGGTGTCGTCAGGCAGGGCCACAGTGTCTCCCGACCCCTCCTGTCTCAGCTTCCAGTATTTATGCAGCAATAGTTTGTGTCGGGGGGCTAGGGTCAGTCTGTTATATCTGGAGTATTTCTCCTGTCGTATCCAGTGTCCTGTGTGGATTTAAGTATGCTCTCTCTCTCAGCCCTAGGACCATGCTTCAGGACTACCTGGCCTGATGACTCCTTGCTGTCCCCAGTCCACCTGGTTGTGCTGCTGCTCCAGTTTTAACTATTCTGCCTGCGGTTATAGAACACTGACCTGTTCACCGTATGTGCTACCTTGTCTCAGACCTGCTATTGTCAACTCTCTAGAGACAGCAGGAGCGGTAAAGATACTCTTAATGATTGGCTATGGAAAGCCAACTGACATTTACTCCTGAGGTGATGACCTGTTGCACCATCTACAACCATTGTGATTATTATTATTTTACCCTGCTGGTCATCTGTGAACATTTGAACATCTTGGCCATGTTCTGTTATAATCTCCACCCGGCACAGCCAGAAGAGGACAGGCCACCCCCCATAGCCTGGTTCCTCTCTAGTTTTCTTTCTAGGTTTCTTCCTAGGTTTAGACCTTTCTAGGGAGTTCTTCCTAGCCACCGTGCTTCTACACTTGCATTGCTTGCTATTTGGGGTTTTAGGCTGGGTTTCTGTACAGCACGTTGAGATATCAGCTGATGTAAGAAGGGCTATATAAATCAATTTGATTTGATTTGATTTGAAGTAATCCAGAGATAATAGACTAGCCCCCCGACACATAAACTACTGCAGCATAAATACTGGAGGCTGAGACAGGAGGGGTCAGGAGACACTGTGGCCCCGTCCAATGATACCCCCGGACAGGGCCAAACAGGAAGGCTATAACCCCACCCACTTTGCCAATGCACAGCCCCCACACCACTAGAGGAATATCTTCAACCACCAACTTAGCATCCTGAGACAAGGCTGAGTATAGCCCACAAAGATCTCTGCCACGGCACAACCAAAGGAGGGGGCCAACCCAGACAGGAAGATCACATCAGTGACTCAACCCACTCAAGTGACGCACCCCTCCTAGGGACGGCATTAAAGAGCACCAGTAATCCAGTGACTCAGCCCCTGTAATAGGGTTAGAGGCAGAGAATCCCAGTGGAGAGAGGGGAACCGGCCAGGCAGAGACAGCAAGGTTGTTCGTTGCTCCAGAGCCTTTCCGTTCACCTTCACACTCCTGGGCCAGACTACACTCAATCATATGACCCACTGAAGAGATGAGTCTTCAGTAAAGACTTAAAGGTTGAGACCGAGTCTGCATTTCTCACATGGGTAGGCAGACCATTCCATAAAAATGGAGCTCTATAGGAGAAAGCCCTGCCTCCAGCTGTTTGCTTAGAAATTCTAGGGACAATTAGGAGGCCTGCATCTTGTGACCGTAGCGTATGTGTAGGTATGTACGGCAGGACTAAATCAGAAAGATAGGTAGGAGCAAGCCCATGTAATGCTTTGTAGGTTAGCAGTAAAACCTTGAAATCAGCCCTTGCCTTAACAGGAAGCCAGTGTAGTGAGGCTAGCACTGGAGTAATATGATCAATTTTTTTGGTTCTAGTCAGGATTCTAGCAGCCGTATTTAGCACTAACGGAAGTTTATTTAGTGCTTTATCCGGGTAGCCGGAAAGTAAAACATTGCAGTAGTCTAACCTAGAAGTAACAAAAGCATGGATACATTTTTCTGCATCATTTTTGGACAGAAGGTTTCTGATTTTTGCAATGTTATGTAGATGGAAAAAAGCTGTCCTTGAAACAGTCTTGATATGTATTGCTGTCTCTCTGTGTAGTTGGGTATATAATAGTCAGTATATCAGTTCAGTAATAGTGAAGTCAGTTCTGGTCCCAGAGGGGTTCTCAATGCTATTACACATAGCCATGATAACCAAGTTACCATTAATAAATCAATTCTGTATACATGAATTCTTAATTAAATTAATATAATTTATTTATTTATTATTTATTTATTCTTTGAATAAAACCTGAGTTAAAAAATAAGATTTGCTTGTCATGATTTTACTTTAACTTTACATTATACCAACCCTGTATTATACAGTAGCAGATCACTCGTTAATACAGTGCATTTGGAAAGTATTCAGACCCCCTTGACCTTTTCCACATTTTGCTACGTTACAACCTTATTGTAAAATTGATTAAATCGTTTTTCCCCCTCATTAATCTACACACAGTACACCATAATGACAAGGCAAAAACTGGTGTTTAGAAATATCACATTTACATTAGTATTTAGAACCTTTACTTAGTACTTTGTTGAAGCATCTTTGGCAGCGATTACAGCCTTGAGTCTTCTCGGGTATGACACTACAAGCTTGGCACACCTGTATTTGGGGAGTTTCTCCCATTCTTTTCTGCAGATCCTCTCTCTGCTCTGTTAGTTTGGATGGGGAGTGTCGCTGCATGGCGATTTTCAGGTCTCTCCAGAGATGGCTGGGCCACTCAAAGACATTCAGAGACTTGTCCTGAAGACACTCCTGTGTTGTCTTGGCTGTGTGCTTAAGGTCGTTGTCCTGTTGGAAGGTAAACTTTCGCCCCAGTCTGAGGTTCTGAGCGATCTGGACTTTGATCTGTTCATCTTTCCCTCGACTGGTCTCCCAGTCCCTGCCGCTGAAAAACATCCCCACAGTATGATGCTGCCACCACCGTGCTTTACTGTAGGGATTGTGCCAGGTTTCCTCCAGACGTGACAATTGGCATTTAGGCCAAAGAGTTCCATCTTGGTTTCATCAGACCAGAGAATATTGTTTCTCATGGTCTGAGAATCCTTTAGGTGCCTTTTGGCAAACTCCAAGCGGGCTGTCATGTGCCTTTTACTGAAGAGTGGCTTCCGTCTGGCCACTACCATAAAGGCCTGATTGGTGGAGTACTGCAGAGATGGTTGTCCTTCTGGAAGGTTTTCCATCTCCACATTAGAACTCGAGCTGTTAGTGTGACCATCAGGTTCTTGGTCACCTCCTGACCAAGGCCCTTCTCCCCTGATTGCTCAGTTTGGCCAGGCGGCCAGAGGTTCCGTGGTTCCAAACTTATTCCATTTAAGAATTATGGAGACCACTGTGTTCTTGGGGAACTTCAATGCTGCAGAACTTTTCGTACCCTTCCTCATATCTGTGCCTGGACACAATCCTGTCTCAGAGCTCTACAGACCTCATGGCTTGGTTTTTGCTCTGACATGCACTGTCAACTGTGAGACCTTATATAGACAGGTGTGTGCCTTTCCAAATCATATCCAATCATTTGAATTTACCACAGGTGGACTCCAATCAAGTTGTAGAAATATCTCAAGGATGATCAACGGACACAAGACGCACCTGATCTCGAGTCTCATAACAAAGTGTCTGAATACTTATGTAAATAAGGTATTTTGGCTGTAACATAACAAACTGTGGAAAAGGGGAAGGGGTCTGAATACTTTCTGAATGCACTGTACAGACTACACCCTTCCCTTATTTCAACCAACATTTCTGTCCATAACTTTTGAATCAAGTAATAATTAAACAGATACATGTGCTGCCTGTCCAATTGATGTAAACTTTCCAAATATATATATTTTTTAAATAAAGACCTTCATAGTATGTCTGTTGTTATAACAACGTAATAACAGTATAATGTTATTTGTGTCTATAACAGTCAACAACAGCGATAATAACAGTTTATAGCAGTGTAACATTACTGTTTATAACAATGTACAGCACATCTACCAATGCAAGGATGCATTTCAAGTTCATAAACTTTTTTGTTTCTGTATCTTCAGACCCCAGACTTGGATCAGCATGGGGACATTGCCATCTACTGGAATGAAAATTCAACTATTATTCCAGATATGATTTAATATATAGAATATTGAAATATCAATCATTAATTCCTTTTCTATTCATCAATATTTAACATGGTTGTATAATTAACATGTTGATGTCCGCTTTTGAACATGTACTGATTGCATTTTTAAAATTTCATTTACCCAACTTGGCAGAGTACCTATATAACCACTAGAACGCAAAAATATGCCTCAATACCTCCTGAAATAGCATGAACATGAGAGGGTAGGATCAGAGAAACAGAACGAATCTTGAAACATGCAAAATACAAAACTTTTTGTGATCTTGTGTTCAAGTAAACGAATGACTTTTATTTTTGCGCGATTTGGACCTGTTCGTAACGCTAAATGCTGCTGATTTCACGGAGCTTTGTTCTCAAATGTTTAGCTAACCTCAGCTCTCGCGAGATTCGGTAACTCCGTCACACAAAGGTCAGAGGTTGCATCCATCACCCAATGTTTGCGTGCAACGTCATCGACTGTTGAATAAACTGACAGATTCAATGAGCACATTCCTATGCATATGCCGCGTTCAAAACAACTGGGAACTCGGAAATCTCGGACTTCCAACCTCAGTTAATTTAAGACAACTGGGAATTAAGGAAAAAATGAGCTCCGGCTGGAAAAAACTGTCATTCAGGTCGGAATACCAAATAGGAAACTCTGGCATTGTTCTAGAGCTCAGACGTTCAAACTTTTCAAAGATCACTGACTTCATTATTTGACTCCCCAAAAAAATCGTAGTTCCCAGCTGTCTTGAAAGAACCATTAGAACAACTCCTGGATAGGTATTTTAAGTTTCAGCTAACCACATCCTGTGTTATAGCAAGTTGTCATGTCTGTGGAACGCGCCCAATGGCAGTGTCTAGAGCATCAAAATCATGATGTATCATGGGTCAATTGTGGCTGACTGATCTACAAATCATAATGAGTCTTTATTTATGATGCAAGGTGATTTGTAGATCACTCAAGGTCATTTTTAGGTCATTCAAGGTGATTTGTAGATCACTCAGTCTGGCAGTTGCCTGCACTGTGGGCTGCAATGTCGAACAAGACTGTTGAATGTATGAATGGGCAAAGCCATCGATCACCGTGACACCATTCATTCCTACATTACATGACCAAAGTATGTGGATACCTGCTTGTCGAACATCTCATTCCAAAAATCATGGGAATTAAAACCTCTTGAGGATCGTACCCTTTTTTTCTCTAACATTTTTGTATAAAATGACATACCCAAATCTAACTGCCTGTAACTCAGGGCCTGAAGTAAGGCTTTGCATATTATTCATACCATTTGAAAGGAAACACTTTAAAGTTTGTGGAAATGTGAAATTAATGTAGGAGAATATAGACAGTGACAGCAGGGGTTCAAACTACAGAACCCAGTTCCTATATTTGAATATAAAAATGTAATCCTTTTTTACATGTTATGTATTTATTTCATTTTATTTCACCTTTATTTAACCAGGTAAGCCAGTTGAGACCAAGTTCTCATTTACAACTGTGACCTGGCCAAGATAAAACAAAGCAGTGCGACAAAAACAACACAGAGTTACACATAAACAAACGTACAGTCAATAACACAATGGAGAAATCTATATACAGTGTGTGCAAATGTAGAAGAGTAGGGAGGTAAAGGCAATAAATAGGCCATAGAGGTGAAATAATTACAATATAGCATTAACACTGGAGTGATGATGTGCAAGTAGAGATTATGGGGTGCAAAAGAGCAAGAGGATAAATAACAATATGGGGATGAGGTAGTTGGTTGTGCTATTTACAGATTGGCTGTGTACAGGTACAGTGATCGATAAGCTGCTCTGACAGCTGATGCTTAAAGTTCGAACAAACAAACAAAACTATGCTACCTTTTATCTCTGGGACCCTCAGGATGACAAATCAGAGCAAGATTTCTGAATGTAAGAACATTATTTTCCTTCAGAGGTGAATGTATCAAACCAGTTGCCGTGATAAAAGTGTTTTGTTGTTGTGCACTCTCCTCAAACAATAACATGGTATTTTTTTCACTGTAATAGCTACTGTAAATTAGAAAGTGCAGTTAGATTAACAAGAATGTAAGCTTTCTGCCCATAAATCAAATCAAATCAAATTTCAAAACAACATTGAAGCATATAAGATATGGCTATGTCCTGGAAAGTTGGCTGAAACTTGCAACGTCATTCTAGTCACTGTCATGACGTTGGCCTGGGGGATAGGTTTATGACAGTCAGAAATTCCTCTTCCCCCCTTTTTCCTCTCTCTACTCTACTGATGTGAAATTTGAAAACCCCTTGGTTAACATAGAGATTCTGGGAACATCAGAAGGTGGGGGGAAATGAACTATATTCGGGTAATCCGACCAAATCGATATGATGTCAGTTCGGTTGTCATCTGGGACATTCTGGTCAATGATAGGATGACATAAACTCTACCGTGGAAAGTCTGCACATTGTAGTTATTGGAGTCACATGGAATTGTTGTTCAATTGAAATGCTTGAATATAAAATTATTGGTGAAGAGATTAAATGTAATTTTAGCTTCCAAATGAGAGATTGTGGTTTTCATAAGGTTAGGGCTCTGCTCAATCAGTAGCCCGCCCCTGTGAAGAGACATGGGTTATAAAACTTTTCAGAAACACCCTTCTCGCTCCACTATATAAAGCCTTGACGAAAATGTAACCTCCTGTTCCAAGTACGTGAGGTCTGCAACCTCTGCGTTAAAAGAACTAACATGTCAACTACAGAACTAAGCCAACCTCAACGTGAGCTTTGGTTGCGAATGGTATAAACTTTGAACTCTTATTCACTACAGAAGTGATACCTCATAGCCGTTGAGTTAGCAACAGCAAACTCGGGCTAGGATAGAACAGACAGAGTATCCCGTCTACTACACAACGACGTTACTACAACTTATCCAATTGACCACCAGAGACATTCTTCAAAGGACTCGGTTTGACAACACGGCCTTCCATCTACCACCAACCTACCGAAGCACAGCTCAGAGTAAATATTTATTGCATTTTCCTTTTCCAAATGGGCGGTAATTTAGAATGCATAAGATGCTGTATGTAATTCTGTGTGATTAGTTAGGTATTTAGTAAATAAATAATTAAACACAATTTTGTATTGCTGATTCAACTTGTTAGCCAGGGTTCGTGAAGATAACCAAGAATTTACAACTTTCAGATGAGACTGAATTAAGGTGACGATTAATATTGACTGCTATTGATGTAAAATATTACTAGGTCTTTAAGAGTTTATTCGGAAGATAACAACTCTATAAATATTATTTTATGGTGCCCCGACTCTCTAGTTAATTACATTTACATGATTAGCTCAATCGGGTAATATTAATTACGGAGAAAGAATTTTATAGAATAGCATGTCTGTAGCTCAGTTGGTAGAGCATGGAGAAAGAGTGGGTTCGATTTTATATGAATGACTGTAAGTCGCATGTCATATATATTATATATTATTATATTATATCACTTAATCCGGCATAGCCAAAGGCACGACATCACATTAGCACACGTTAGCAACAACTATCCCCGTTTAGGGACACCAATCCCGTAGTATGGAGTTGGTCCACCCGTTGCTGCGAAAAAAGCCTCCACTCTTCTGGGAAGGCTTTTCACTAGATGCTGGAACATTCCTGCGGGGACTTGCTTTCATTCACCTCACAAGAGCATTAGTGAGGTCTGGCACTGATGTTGGGTGATTAGGCCTGGCTCACAGTCGGCGTTCCAATTCATCCCAAAGGTGTTTGATGGGGTTGAGGTCAGTGCTCTGTGCAGATCAGTCAAGTTCTTCCACACAGATCTCAACGTACCATTTCTGTATGGACCTTGCTTTGTGCATGGGGCATTGTCATGCTGAAACAGGAAAGGACCTTTCTCAAACTGTTGCCACAAAGTTGAAAACACAGAATTGTCTAGAATATCATTGTATGCTGTAACGTTAACATTTCCCTTAACTGGAACTAAGGGTCCTAGCCCGAACCATGAAAAACAGCCCCAGATCATTATTCCTCCTCCACCAAACTTTACAGTTTGCACTATGCATTGGGGCCTTTCAGAACAGGTGCATATATATATACTGAGATCATGTGACAGATCATGTGACACTTAGATTGCACACAGGTGGACTTTATGTAACTAATTATGTGACTTCTGAAGGTAATTGGTTGCACCAGATCTTATTTAGGGGCTTCCATAGCAAAGGGGGTGAATACATATGCACACACCACTTTTCTGTTTTTATTTTTTATTTTATGAAACAAGTTATTATTTTAATTTCACTTCACCAATTTGGACTATTTTGTGTATGTCCATTACATGAAATCCAAATAAAAATCTATTTAAATTACAGGTTGTAATGCAATAAAATAGTAAAAACACCAAGGGGGATGAATACTTTTGAAGGCACTGTATATGAATTTGGTCGGGTCGCCCAAAAAGTTACATATTGCAGCTTCAAGTCCTTATTGATTTGGACACCGAGGAACTTGAAGCTCTGGACCCGCGCTACTGCAACCTCGTCGATGTGGATGGGGGCCCGCTGTAGGCTGTCTTCGTCACCGGGGATCAGGCCTACCAGGTTGTCGTCAGCAAACTTGATGATGGTGTTGGAATCGTGCGTGGCCATGCAGTCATGGGTGAACAGGGAGTACAGGCGGGGACTAAGCACACACCCCTGTGGGGCCCCTGTGTTGAGGGTCAGCATGGCAGAGGTGATGTTGCCTACCCTCACCACCTGGGATGATGAAGTTGATGTGTGCCATAACCAGCACTTCATGATTACAGATGTGAGTGCAACAGGGTGGTAGTCATTGTGACAGGTAGCATTAGAGTTCTTGGGAACAGGAATGATGGTGGTCAGCTTGAGATGTAGGGATTACAGACTGGGACAAGAAGAGCTTGAAAATGACAGTGAATATACCTGCCAGCTGTTCTGCGCATGCTCCAAGAACACGCTCTGGAATTCCGTTCGGCTCAGCTGCTTTGCAAGTGTTGACCTAATTAACTCACGTTGGCCGCGGAAAGCGAGACCACCCAGTCCCCTGGATCGGTGGGGAACCTCATGCATGGCTTGGTGTTGTTTTTGTCGAAGCGTTCATAAAATGCATTGAGTTTGTCTGGTAAAGAAGCATCGTTATGCATATTACGGCTGGGTCATCCTTTGTAATCTATAATTTACTGTAGCCCCTGCCACATGCGACGGGTGTCTGAGCCTGTGTAATAGGATTCCACCTTGTTCCTATATATTGAACTCTTGAAGTTTAATAGACTTGACTACGTCACTGCCAGAAAGGATTTGAAGGGGCTATTAGACGTCCATTTAGACCCATTACCTGAATGAGCCTGGTAAATCTCTACATCACATAACTCATATAAACCAGGTTTATTCATGGGCATAAAGCTTGATACTCATATAAAGCAGGTCTACCGCAGTGTCCAAGCCTCCTCATTCATACAAAGCATGCATGTCTACACCTGCACTTCAGCCCTAATATACCCATACGAACAAGGTTAACACCTATGGGCTGTGGCTGTAAGTGAGGACTTGGTGGACTGTATATTCTTTAGATTAGGTTTAGATGTACTTTATGTGTTTGTTCCAGTGTGCTGGTAAGGGTACAAATGACAGACAGGTAGGATTCCAGTTGAGGTGGTTTAATAACACTGAAGATGGATAAGCATGGAACAGCACTGCATAGTATATGTAGTCTGGATGGGCTAAGGCAATTAGTAGCCTGGCAACTTGTTTCAAACAAAGTGTGTGTGTGGTATATCAACAAGGATGCACACTGGCCTTGGCTAACACAATGAAAGCTAACTGGTGAGAAAACACAAGGATGGCCAGAACTTTCTCTCCCTTAACATCTCTCAAGCTGATCTTTTCTGAGCTGGAGATTGCCCAGCATGCTCTGCTCCACTTCACTGGTGGTCAGAACTACAGCTCTGATATGATGAACTAACATTACTGATATGATTAACTACAAATACTTCACAGCCTTTTGTACAGTGGCCATGTCCAATATTCTGATAAAAACACATCTGCCCTTGTAACTATTTAGCAAAACTCACATAAACCAAGTCTACCCTTGTTCAAGAGACACTGAACAAAGCTATTGACATCAACTATTTATGTTATTGTATTACAGGTTATTGAGTTTAGGGGTCTATACATCACCAATTCCCCTTGGAATAACAAAATTAAATGTTTTATAGTCAAAAATGTCATATATATATTTTTAAAATTAATATCTTAAGCATAGTTTAAGGCTAATGTATCAAGTATCCATAACCGAACAATCTTAATCTACTGAAAAAAATGATCTACTATGATTAAATTTATATAATAGATTCGTAACTATTGTCCCATTGGTCACAATTGGGACCACACAGATATTTTCATATACCACAAGCATCATGAATTCAATGTATTGAATATGAAAGCACATATGTAAACTAGAGCCTTTAAACATTATGTTAACAATGAAAATATTGTTAAACGTCAACAATGTATTGATTTTAAAGCTGTTGAATGGAGACTTCTGGTGCCAAATCTGTCTGTAAAATACAATTTTGAAGAAAGCATATGAATCTTCTCTAAATGACACGTTGATAATGCATACAGTACATACGTTTTGTGCTGTGGCCTATGGGATTAAATGGGTTAATGACAACAAAAATGGAGGTAAAGTGCACAGATATGCAAAGTGCTGGCACTGGCAGGAAAGTAGCATGTTATTTCATGAACGAAAATGTTTTATAAGTACTTCATTAAGGTCGGACGTGTGGGGACCATACTTACGAACTCTTGCTTAAACGTCAAGTGTAAACCTTTTGGAACAAAAATGCTAAGTGTTTTTCTCATTAGAAAACATGTCACAATAAACCCACCAGGCCAAGAGTCACTAATTTCTGGGAACAATTAACGAATCAACCGATGAACGATGTAGACGTAGTTGCTCAACATGATAGGATGTAATCGAACACTTTTTCATGAAAGCAATAATTTCACACTATGGGCAATGTATTAACACTTTTACTTTATTATCACCTGGTCTACTTATAGGGAATTCTTGTTTTATTACACCTTCAACGGAAAAACCCAACCAAAACCACCCATTCCTATCATTTTCAGTGTTACATTGCACTAATATGGGAGAACAACATGTTTTTGTTTACAACTGTTTTATTTTGTCGTCAAATTATGTTGGTAACATATGAAAATCGTAGTGGAAATCTGTTGCAGCTCAAATCGACTACAAAACCGACAATGCAGTGCTCTCTATGGGCTGGCTGGCTAGCTAAGTAGCTACCTACAATAATTCCAAAGTCAATATCAGCATCTGATGTAGCTGTAGTTAGCTGTAAAATCTCCTAAACATCTCCTAAACAAACTGCCCTATCAATTTAGTCACAATGTTCAACATGCCGTCTGACATTCACAACATCATGAACTGAAGAGGCAAAAAAATAGGAGAAATGTGTTAGAGACCCTTCAAGAATATTGTAAAAAATATGATAAAATGGCTCATTCGAGAAGACAACCTCCCGCGTCATGACATTTGACATGTACTATATGATAGACGTTTTCGCGATCTAAAAGGTCGTTAACCTCAATTTTTTCCTTGTAACGATTTCGATGTATAACTGTTTTTTTCAACCTCTAACAAAAGCAAGATTAATAAATGAGTCCGAATCCCATGTCATTATCAGATCCCTCTTCCCCCTCCTTTATCTTTTCCTCAGCAGGACCAACCCTAGCTGCAACAGGATTCACTACAGCACCACCTACTGGCACGGAGGCCAATTTAGAGAGACCAGAGTTCAGGACTTCATTGATGTCTTTTCCATTCAATTCATTGCCAACATTGCCTCTTCGGCCTCGATTATTTTTACACTCCCCAAAATGGTATTGATGTCCTAAGAGGGGCTGGTGTTACCGCCAGGAAGTAGGCGGACACAACGCATTAAAATAAAAAAAAGTCAAAACAGACACGAAACGTCGGTCACGCTGATTTTTCCGTAAGGTATCCAGTCTAGTGACAGGCTTTATCCCAATGCTGCGTTATCCCGGCCGAATTGCTGTATAATGGCAATAGCGCAGGTACACATGAAAACATGAAATGACCCAGGGAATCGATAGAACATCACTCAGATGTACAAAAACAATATAACATCCAAAATGGGTGAATCTTTACATGAAGGTAGATATAGTTTATTAATTAATTAATATAATCTATACAGTTCAAGAAGTGAACAAATGTGGATCTTATTTCCTTATGCACAAACAATCAAGATCAACTTAAAAACAGCAACAACTATAAATATTGAGGGTTGGTTGGACAACATTATTATTCCTCAGAAGAACAATGGTGAAATGGGGATAATGACTGTTTCAGGCGGTTTGTTTTGAATGGACAGATGGGCTTTTGTTGTGCGTTTTAAAACCACAGGTGAAAAAAAGTTGGAAGAGTTTAGATCTCGTCTACGAAGGGCGTCTTGACGAGGTTTCCACTTGAAGCCATGGACTTCTTGCCCGACACAAACTTATTTGCAGCCTGAGAGAAGAAAGAAAACACATCTAACCACAAAAAACAAACAAACAAACTAGGAAACACAATATACCGTGCAAGTTGAGAGTGAGCTGCAGCAAAGACGGTAATATAGAAATATATTCACTTCCACTCAAATGTTCACTTCTTGTCCAATTCACATCAATGCATGACTAAATCAAAATGAAACTTATGTGGAAGTTAATATTCGCCAAAAACTGAATAAACGTACGTTGGCAACATCAGTTGCTGAGACTGAGTCGATCATCTGTGCGATGGCCTCGGGGGAGTGGTAGGCTCCTCTGGCCAGAGCCTGTGAACCCATGGCATCTAACAAACCCTCTGAGCTCTCCAACGACATCAGGTACTCAGCCTTCAGCTGGGTCCTAAAGGGGTAAAGAAACAGGCACAACTTAAGTCAATATGTAGAAATTCCCTTCTATTTGCAATACTTTTCTCGATTACATGTACTCAAATTCTATACTGAAGTCTGTGTGCATGTTAGCTTACTTGGCGCGGGTCAGGTCAGCTTCTGAGACCCCACTTGCAACAGCCTTCACCTGGCCAATAGCTGCCTTGATCACCTGTAGAGAGGAGGACAGGGATAGGTCAGTAAATGAATCAATGGGAGGTCAAAGTTAATCTTCATTATGCTCTTTCCTCATGCTAAATGAATGATCTTACATTACATTCTATGTAAAAGTAACTATCACTCACACGGTTCATCGGACTACTTAGCAACTGATTCAGAAAGCTGTTGTGAAGAGTTCAAATTAAGCTTTATGAATTCTCATAAAAAGTACCTTATTAGAAAGCAGTGGAAATTTAAGAGACATAATACTCACATCACCAGCTGCTGCAGACTGGGAGATGGTGTAGACTCCAAACAGGCCAGAGTCAGAGTAGTTGACATTGAAAGCAGAGGCCTAAAAGGAGGGGACACCAAAGGAGAATGACATTTGTTTTGCCACTCTAATACAACCATATGAAATTCTGCACGATAGAATACAATATCTATTCTGCACAAAACACTTATTTCAAAAGATTCCTCCACATATTGCATTCTCCTCTTGTATATAGCATTCTCCTCTTGTATATAGCCCAGCTATGAAAACACAAACACAATCCAATCTGGTGATTATGCCACTCACATCGAAGGGGTCTGCAGTAGCCTTAGCAACGCCCTGGATGAGTTTGGAGGTGGAATTGGAGCCTCTCTTGATGTGTGGCCCCGCCCCCAGGACATGCTGAAGTACAGAGAAGGCCATGACCTCATCTGTGCCCACCGCCGCCCCCTCAGACACCACTGCAGAGTGCACCAGGCTGGACCCATTCTGCACCCTTACCTCACCTAGAGAGGAAGGGAGAGAGGGAGACGCAGAGAGAGAGGAGAGAGGGAGACGCAGAGAGAGGAGAGAGGGAGACGCAGAGAGAGAGGAGAGAGAAAGGCAGCAAGAAACGTAGAATTCAGGGAATTTTCCATGCCAGAGGAAAATGAGGTTTCATGCTTTTAGCAGATAGTGGAATAAGTCTTACCGCCTCGGTACTGAGCCTTTGTCCCAGCGGTGCCCATCCCACTGCGGATGTTGAGGAACTGTTCTCCTACCTGCTTCAGAACATTGTGGTCCACACCTGAACACATAGAATGCATGTAAGAATACAATAATATATATTTTTTAAATATTACCTTAACGCACAGCTACCTGGAGAAAAATAATTTGATAAAAAAATATGTTTTATTAAATATACATGTTTAACACTTACCAAGCCCAACCAGAGCCATTCTTGCACTTGTGAAATTGTTCTGGATAAAATTGTGCATCTGGAGGGGCAAACATCAGAGGGTTAATCAAAACCATAAACGTAATGCTGTACTTCGTGAAGTAGAGCATGCTGGGTTGTGCATCAGGAGAGGAAGATGAACGTCCATAGCATTAGTCCCAACTCGATGATAATGCAGGGACCAGGATGTTGAGTGTCTTACATGGTCAGCGTCGACGTGGCCAACCATGTAGTCTGGGCAGTAGAGGGAGTTGGACAGCGTGTTCTTGTAAGCAGCTCCATGTAGACCCTCAATCACACCTGAGGAAAATAACCGCAAGGCCCTTCAGACGCAGTGTGATGACAATTTGCAATCTTTTGACATTCAGCATAATGTAATCTAGAGCCGTTAACAGAAAGTATATTCAAATAAAGAAACAAACAACCACATGACTGACTGAGTGTGTATGTGTGTGCTAACCCATCTGGGGGGACTGTGCAGCCAGGGCCCTGTCCATCTTGACCCTGGAGGTGAGGTCAGACACCTCCCATGGCCTGAACTCTGGTGCTGTGGTCACATTGATCAGGTACTCCATCACTGTGTCACTGCATTAGACAACACACAGAAAGGAGAATAACAATGATTTATTCACCATATATTAGATCTATGTTTGTGTACACATATGTATACGTGAGGCAAGCAACACTTACATGTGGTCTCTGAGACAGTCAACAGAGTAGATCATGTTCTCTCTGGATGACGTCACGCTGCATCGAAAACACACACACACAGATACACTACATGACCAGAAGTATATGGACACCTGCTCGTCGAACATCTCATTCTAAAATCATGGGCATTAATATGGAGTTGGTCCCCCCCATTGCTGCTTTAACAGCCTCCTTTCTTCTGGGAAGGTGTTCTACAAGATGTTGGAACATTGCTGCGGGGACTTGCTTTCCATTCAGCCACAAGAGCATTAGTGAGGTCAGGTACTGATGTTGGGCGATGAGCTTGTGTGGCCTACCACTTCGCGGCTGAGCCGTTGTTGCTCTTAGACATTTCCTCTTCACAATAACAGCACTTACAGTTGACCAGGGCAGCTCTAGCAGGGCAGAAATTTTACGGACTGACTTGTTGGAAAGGTGGCATCCTATGACGGTGCCACATTGAAAGTCACTGCGCACTTCAGTAAGACCATTCTACTGCCAATGTTTGGCTATGGAGATCGCATGGCTGTGTGCTCAATTTTATACAACTGTCAGCAACGGGTATGGCTGAAATATCCGAATCCACTCATTTGAAGGGATGTCCACATACTTACACTATATATACGAAAGTATGACATCCATGGCAGTGGTACAGCTAGTCAGAAAATATGCTAAAGAGATTCTCTGGTAATTTTGTATACTTTTTAGCCAGTAGTTGTGAAAGTAGCACCCATGAACCAAAAAAGTCACATACGTATGTGCACCACGGCATTGTTCTCTCTCTCTCTGCTGTGTCCACAGAACAATCAGGCCCATCCTGCAACCTCATTGGATAATGCTGGGCAGGCCCCTTGGCTAGAACTCAAACTGCTAGGGAGCTGGCCCACTTGGGGGAAAATGGCACGGCACAGCTTCAAGAAAACAGTCACTTTCAAACTAGGGATTTCGTGGCAAATTGAGGTAAAACAGTAATTCTTCTCAGATGATGATGCATGAACTACCCATTGACACATCCAGCCAAAAGCTGGAGGTTTAAAAAAATACGTTGTTAGTCATCAAAGTAACGGAACATGTCTTTAATTAAGTATCCCAAACAATCTAAATCAAAGGTATGTTTAGTTCTCTTTATGTTTGTATGAGGATGTACACTAAATCACAGACACTGACCCTAGACTTCCTCCAACTGCTTCCACACCATGACAGATCCTGAAGGCTGAAGCACCTTTGGTAGTCTGGAAAAGAGCAGCAGAGATTGGGATGAACCACATCACTAGTTCCTAAGCAGTATTGAGTACATTGAACAATCACTCGAGCTCATGGATACATCATGTTGATGGAGGGTTAATGAACCAGAACCAGGCGTACCAGGTTGGCAGCCAGACGGAGCAGGTGGGTGACCCCCTGGTTGTCCGGGGACTCATATCGACAGCCAGCTTTCACAAACACACCGATCCTGGAAGCCGGGGAGTAGTTGTCCAGTGAGGCTATCACCAGACCGCTGGGCAGTTTAGTCACCTGGAGGAGAAATATCAGTTAGCATCACACCTACAGTGCCTTCAGGAAGTATTCATACCCCTTGACTTATTCCACATTTAGCTGTGTTACAGCCTGAATAATAAAATCTACACATAATGACAAAGTGAAAACCTTTTTTGTGTGAAAAGGAAATACAGAAATATCTCATTTAAATAAGTATTCACACCCCTGAGTCAATACATGCTAGAATTACCTTTGGCAGTGATTACAGCTGTGAGTATTTCTGGGTAAGTCTCTAAGAGCTTTGCAAACCTAGATTGCACATTATTATTTTTTATATTTATATTTCTTCAAGCTCTGTCAAGTTGGTTATTAATCATTGTTAGACAGCCATTCAAGTCTTGCCATAGCTTTTCAATCCGATTTATGTCAAAACTGTAACTAGGCCTCTCAAGAACATTCAATGTCATCTCGGTAAGCAACTGTTTTGAACTACACACTCTCCCATTAATGTACCCAACTCCCTTTTCACTCTATAAGGAATACAGATATTCACAAATAATCTAATTAACTAGGTTTGTTATTTTCTGGTGCCTCTATGAAATTGCCTCTGAGTTGTTCTATGAATTATTAATGTATGAGGTATTATTGGTGGGGTTACCCCTGTGCTGTGACTTGTGGTCATATGGCGTGTCTTGTCCTCTCTCTCCACTGATCATCTGGAAAACAGGCTACACTCTAGGCAGTCTCTTCTGCTGATGTGTGTCTGGTAGCAGTACGCTCTCTATCCTGACTATTATTGCACACAGAGTGAGTCCTTGCAAATGAAGTGGCTTCTTAAGCAAATGTTTTCTCCTGAACTGATTTAGGTTTGCCATAACAAAGGGGTTGAATACTTAGACTCAAGACATTTAAACTTTTCATTTTGTATTAATTAGTAAAAATTTCTTGACATAATTCCACTTTGACATTGTGGAGTGTTATATGCAGCCCAGTGACATCTCAATTGAATCCATTTTTAATTCAGGCTGTAACAAAACAAAATGTGGAAAAAGTCCAGGGGAGTGAATACTTCCTGAAGGCCCTGAACATGTGTTTTATGCAGTTACGATGTCACAAAATGTTAACAGAGCAGTGCAGTGTGACACGTCTTAGCTCTAGGTTCTGTTATAGCATGTTCACATAAAAGGCAACAAATGGGTGGAAAGCATCACATTACAAATCTGAAATGCCTTTGCTAGTTTTACTTCAACTATTACAAATATAATCAGCACAACATTTCACTGGCAGTTTGTAGCAGTACATAGAGATTCTATGTGGTATAATAAAAGCAGACCAATATCTCAAAGGAAAAAAGGCCTGTGTAAATACACTGGAGTTAGAGTAAGACAGATGACAATCTCCACCCAGACCACCACATACATGAACATATTGGTATGAGGGCAGCCCCTGTGGAGAATTTGAGGCCTGAGAGGCTGGGCCCGGTTTCCCGATAGTGATGGAATTTAGGCTTCTGAGTGTTTAAACAATGCATCTTTCCTACAACATCCGGAGATAAAACTTGCGTTTCCCAAAACACTACGCTAAGAGAACAGTTGCTAAATGCACCATTGGTACGTTTTCGATACTGATAGGATCGAAAAGAAATGGAGCGCTGCTCTCGGATCAGCATTCTCCATTCAAATCTTACCTTAACATTAGAATTATTCCACAATACTGACGACGAAGCAGCTCCTATATTAGTCCTACCACCTACGGCTGCATATATTGAGGCGGCTTATTCTACGGCTTGACCAATAAAAATGCTATCATTGTGCACGTTAGGCTACATATCATGTAATATATTGAGACAAATTACAGACAGAGCACAAGTACCAAAACATAACCAAATTGATTGAAAATTAAATGTAGCCTGTTTCAATATGATTTAATGCATTCATCTCAGTTTTCATTTGAAGCATCTTTTTATACGTTGCTTGTTTGTATCAATTGGAAAGACATTTGAGCGTTGGACTAGTAACCGAAAGGTTGCAAGATCGAATCCCCGAGCTGAGAAGGTATAAATCTGTCATTCTGCCCCTGAACAAGGCAGTTAACCCACTGTTCCTAGGCCGTCATTGAAAATAAGAATTTGTTCTTAACCGACTTGCTTAGTTAAATAAAGGTAAAATCTAAAAAATATATATTTTTTTTAAACATTGGCAACTTTGTATTTGTAGTGAACTTTGTTCTGAAGTTATCAGCGGTCAGAAAGACTCTGATAAACCATGTGATTCTCTGTTTAGCTGAGATCTTCGGTTTCTTCTGTGCATTAAGTGACACGGGAGGGCAAAAAAGCATCTAATTAGGCACGTAGCTGTGGTCTGAGTCAGGCGTTAGATTACGAGCATTTTCAAGTGCAACGTTAATAACGATGCTTCTGGGAAACAGCTCAGAGATTTCATGATACTCCTTCAATGGTTCTAACGATGAACTTAGCCTTAAGATACTTTTGGGAAACTGGGCCTTGGTCTGTCCGGGTGGCTACAAAAAAATGTATTCGTGAGGAGAGAGAAACATGTCAACACCCACTGACCTGCACATCCTGAGGCTGAAACTTGACATGCTCGGCAGCAACATCCAACTTCCGGGCAGCCTGGGCTGAGTAAAGCCTTGTCTGTAATAGAGAAAAGATACAAGGTGACTTAATATCCTACTAGTGTTTTATGGTGGGTCTGGACTCTGGATAGAGAGAGACAATTAGATGATTGAGAATCAGAAACAGAATGATGGTTGAATGCAGACTGGACAGATGTGGATGGACCTTATGGTGGCACAGTGGTATAATAATATTCAAATGTTTCATGTTTAATAAAAAGGCACATTCCGTATTTTCTGTTTCCATTCAACAGTGCAGCCCGGTCACTCAGTTTGTTTTGGTTTTGGAGGACTGTGGAGGAGGATCATGGAACGTGCAAAAATCAAAGAATAGGTATATTCACCATGCTGGACCATGATGACGCTTGAGCCGCGATAAACTTGGCTGTAAGGGGGAAATTAGCTACCTAGAAAGTCTGTCTCCAGTTCAACTCATTCATAGACGCTAACTACCTTTAGCGCACTATATAGTATCTTCTGGCCGGGGGAATTTTGTTAAGAGAAATCCTTTTCATAAAACAAAATGTTAAATTACAGGGAAAGGTGACTTATCAATATATTCACCTGTGTTTGCCCCCCAAAAATGTAATGATAATTAGCTGCAAATGTGGCTATCATAAAGAACTACAAAATCCAATGGCTACTGAATCGAGGCAAAGGTAAGAATCTCTGGATTAACTCATGTTAACCATTGGTGGAAAAAGTACCTTAATAGAAAATGACTTAAGTAAAAGTCACCCAGTCAATTCCTACTTGTAAACGGGGGTATTAATGTAACCCAGTTAATGTATGTGAGAGCGTGACAGCAAAGTTTACTTATGCATTAGCTAGCTAGGAAAGCAAACTTGTGAGAATGTTATGGTATTCATTGATATTGGAACTTTTAAAACATCAAGTTGTAGCCAACTGAATAACGTTATGTCCTGATTCATTGAATGACACGACAGTGTGTGCCAGCTATTTGCATCATAGTGCACAGTCCAGGACACATGACCACCTGCTATGAACTACATTTGACTTTCAAGGGAGAATCACACCGAAGGCTTGATGTCAAACCAACAGCTGCTAAACCCTATAGCGACCCCCGGTGAGACTGATAAACAACGGAACGAGTATCCTCTGCACGATCCGATCTTCTGATTGGACAGACCGCGAGGGACAAATTTGACAACGCATTGAAAACGGGTAAAGAGTAGATCAAATATTCCACAAATTGTAACGTTAGCTTAATAACCACATTTTCGACCCACTATCAAACGTTTAGGCTGGGTTTATCATCATTGTGTTAACGTTCGCTTCCTCGCTAGTATGTTTACGTTAGCTACCTAGTGTCATCACAATTCGTGGTGAAAGGGGATACCCAGTCAGTTGTACAAATGAATGCATTCAACTGAAATGTGCCTTCCGCATTTAACCCAACCCCTCTGATGCAGAAAAGATCGGGCGGCTGCATTAATCGACATCCACGTCTTCGGCGCCCCGGGAACAGTGGGTTAACTGCCTTGCTCAGGGACAGAACGACAGATTTTTACATTGTCACCTCGGGGATTTGTTCCAGCAACCTTTCAGATACTGGCCCGAGCACTATCCTCGCCAACCAAGCCCCACAATCTATAAGTGGTATCGAAAACGTCTCCTGAATAATCAACTCTTCAATTTATGAAAATGGCAAATGAGTTCTTACCGATAACTGACTTATTCCGCGAATCCCCTTCATCTCCCCTTTAACCTTACACCAGAACGATGAAACAATATGGCTGACACGGGAATGTCGTACCCAGAATTCCTAGCGCGCCAACTTCTTCTTCTGGGGTTTAAAAACGTGCACTAACAAGTGTATTTACCACCACTGTTTTTAAATGTGCTAAACAACTTTTTATCTACCTTGTAGGATTCTACAAATATTGTCCACATTTTGTGAAAATGCACAACATGCATCAATGGGAAATAACTGGTAACAAAACGAAGCAAAAAGAAGAACATGGGCGGGTCAAAAATTCACTTCCTGCCCAGTAGCAACCAAAGCCCCCATTCGTTCCACGCTCAGTCCTAAACACGTGTTGTTAGAGTAGCTGCGTGTTGAAGTTCCTCTAGCTTTTGAGAATCGAAACAAGCTGTTTTAGCTACATAACGATTTATTATTGAATTTCCCAAAACCTCAATCGTAGACGTATAGTCCTCCGTGAAGCATTCGCCGAGAGGAGAAATATCAGAAATAAACGGAAGCAAGCATGGTGAGTATTTTAATAGACCGCTTCAGTTAGCATTTCTAGCTACCGTTAGCTAACTACTTGAATACCGGTAATAACGTAACTAGCTAACGTTACCTAATTGATAAGGATAACGTTATTTCGTTCTCATCTAGTCTCTAAATCTTCTAACAGTTTTTGTTTGTTCTCAGACTGAAGCCGAAGTGAATCCCAAGGCCTACCCCCTGGCCGACGCCACACTTTCCAAAACCATCCTGGACCTTGTGCAGCAAGCCTCCAACTATAAACAGTTGAGGAAAGGGGCCAATGAGGGTGAGAGAATCCTACATTAATTCCCAATTGATAATATATAAGTAATGTACTGGAAATATTATACTCCTTACTGCAAGCATCATTATACCAGCTTCTAAGACATCTGGCCCAATTGCACAGTACATGAGGTTGAGTGTGCTTGATATCTGACCACAGATTAGCTGTTTCAAATCCTGCTCAGATTACCACTTCAAACACGTATCTATGGAGTTCTAATCTATCAAAGACATATATCACTAACCCTTAACTCTTGTCTGCCCTCTTCCAGCCACCAAGACATTGAACCGTGGTATCTCTGAGTTCATTGTGATGGCTGCTGATGCTGAACCACTGGAGATCATCCTCCACCTGCCGCTGCTTTGCGAGGACAAGAACGTCCCCTACGTGTTTGTGCGCTCTAAGCAGGCCCTGGGGCGTGCCTGTGGGGTCTCCCGCCCTGTCATCGCCACCTCAATCACCATCAAGGAGGGCTCTCAGCTGAAGCCCCAGATCCAGTCTACCCAGATGGCCATTGAGAGACTGCTGGTCTGATCTGGTTGCTGCTCTGCTCTCTATAGTATTGGATAGTCTAAAGGACTATGTCAGGCAATTTAATTGTGTGTTCTTTTGGATAGTTGAATTGAATTGTCTTTGGAAGATACATTGTATTTTGTCAGGGACATACTATGTTATGTAATTTACTCTTGTTTTGTGATAATAAAACATTTCTTTTTACTAATGTGTGATATGTAATTGTGTTCAATTTTGTAAGTGCCATAAGACTATTACAGTGTAAAATAATACTGTATACAAGAGCAAATAGTTGAGTACTTTTGATGGAGGGATGAACCAACTAGAAAATTATTTGTTCGTTATGAACTAATTGAACTCATTGATAAACTTGTTTTTCTAGTTGGTTCATCCCTCGAGTTCTCAACCAATTTATCTTGCATACAGTATTGTGCTGGATGATGAGTAATTACTACATGTCTGTTGCGGAACAGCAAGGGTAATAAAAAATATGAAGGGTCCCTCGAACTACCTTGGCAGAATCAATATGTGCCCATTTGATCTTCTTGTAGAGCGTTTGTAGAACATATCCTAGCGTTCACGCAACCGTTTGGTGTCTTGAACGCAGCGTCTGAGCTGGAATAATTTACCCAATACCGAGGTCACGTTTCAACAAAGTTGAACTTTTGGACTCGCATCACTGATCATAAACTGTCTGTACGCTTGAGTTGAGCAAAAGCTTTAGCCACCATGGCTGAGCCACCCGTTCTTATACGACAAGATGAGGTTGAAGGTTTGTTGCATTATAAAGATTTGATCCCGCGACTTGAAGTAGCACTGGGGAAGTTTTCCAAACTGGACAGCGCAGAAGTGATCCAGCCCGTTCGTACTACGGTCCCGTTACAAAAATACAATGGGTGGGTTTATTCATTCCCCTATTTATCATTGGTCGGTAATTAAGTAACAATACTGTTCCAAAAATGTTCTGGACAGATTTCTGGGGCTGATGCCTGCGTATTTGGTGCATGAAGACATCCTGTGCACAAAATTGGTGTGCTTCTACAAGAGAGAGAGTGGGTCAACTCTGCCATCAACTCAAGCCACAGTGTTGCTGTTTGATCCTGAGTATGGGAATGTCAAAGCTGGAGTATGCCTATGATTATTGAACAGTGGCCATTAGATGTTATTTATCATTTGTGATTAGCAATACAAGTAAAGTTAAATACTTCAAGGATTTAGCACAGCTGGTTATAATAGAGGTCAATTCAGTAATAACATCGGTCTCAGTGTGGTTGACATCTGCAGGTCATGGATGGGGAGGTCATCACAGCCAAAAGGACAGCAGCAGTGTCTGCTATTTCTGCCAAAGTAAGGCCCTCTCTTTGTGGCCTAGGCAGGCATGCATACTCTCTTTATTGGTGATTCCTCACTACCTGTCAATAACATTGTGCTGTTCTAACGTTGGAATTTTTGGAACCCCCCTTGGAACTGTCCAGCTGTTGATGCCAGCCAAGTCGGAGGTGTTGACCATACTGGGAGCTGGCCATCAGGCCCTCAGCCACTACAACGTCTTCACAGAAACCTTCTCCTTTAAAGAGGTATCAGAGTGATTCCGTGTTTCTGAATGGGTGATTAGAGAGATCCACTGGTGTGTTGTGGCTATATCCTCCAGACATAAGGCTGGGTTCTGGTTAGAAATATCTTGTGGGTCATGAGAAAATATGAAAGACCATTGAGGGATCATGTCATTACAGGTCCGCGTGTGGAGCAGGAGGAAGGAGACGGCGGAGAGGTTTGCCCAGTCCACCCAGGGTCACGTTACAGTATGGGAGTCAGTGGAGGAGGCAGTGAATGGTGCAGACGTCATAATCACTGTGACTGGGGCCAGTGAACCAGTGCTCTTTGGCCAGTGGGTCAAGCCAGGTGCCCATGTAGCAGGTGAGGAAACTCCTGACTGAAGATGATAGTGCCATGCTTTAAGACTTTGATGTGTGAAGATAACATACTGTATATTTATTTTTTTATTTAACCAGGAAAAGCCCATTGAGACCCAGAGTCTCTTTTTCAAGGGAGACCTGGCCAAAAAGGCAGCAACAATCAAAACATTTCAGAATTAAAACATACAACAGAACATGATCCAGCCTATAAAAATCATTTACACTCCTCTGTAACAGTCTCCCATCATTATTTTAAATGAATTCAGTGGCACTAACATATCTAGATGAAGCATGGATTATAGACTATTCCATGCCTCTGGTGCACAAGAAGAGAAGGCAGTCTTGCCCAATACTGTGAATGTCCTGGGGACATTAAGTAGCAACCACCTCGCAGACCGGGTATGGTAACTGCTAGTGGTGAAGGAGACCACACTACAGAGGTAAAGAGGGAGTTTACCCAAAAGGGCTTTGTAGGTGAATACATACAAATGTATCTTTCTGCACATATAAAGTAATGTGTACTAACCTACCATTTGGTACAATGTGCAATGGTGGGTGAGTGACTTGGCATTTGTAATAAAGTGCAAGGATGCATGACAAACAGAGTCCAGTCTCTGTAAGACAGAGGAGGTTGCATACATATACAACAAGTTACCATAATCAATTACAGAGAGAAAAGTGGCCTGAACAAGCTTCTTTCTAGCCATAAGCGGGAAGCAAGCCTTATTACGAAAATAAAAACCCAATTTCAATATAAGCTTGGTCACAAGATTATCCACATGAACTTTTAAGGACAACTTGTCATCCAACTAAATACCATGGTATTTGTAGGATGACACCTTTTCAATGGATAAGCCACCAGATGTGACAATGCTAACGTTCTCTGGCAGAGTTCTAGCTCTGGCAAAGGTCATGAATTGAATTTTCTTTCAAGACCAGTTTGAGGCCATAAAGGCAGGCCTGCAGTGACTGAAAAGCAGTCTGGAGCTCTTCAACAGCCGGAACCAGAGAAGGAGCACATGAATATATGACTGTATCATCTGCATATAGATGTAACTTTGCTGGTTGCATCCCATTTCCCAAATCATTAATAAACATTGAGAACAACACAGGATATAAAATGGAACCCTGGGGCACACCGCTATTAATCTCAAGAATGCCAGACTTGTGATTGTCAGTTATACACGTTGTGTTCTGTCAGAAAGATAGTTCCTAAACCTATTTACTGCCCCTTCACTGAGACCAGTGTTTCTGAGACTAGCTAGCAACGATTCATTGTCAACTGAATCAAAGGCCTTTGATAAATCCACAAGCAGAGCAGCACAATGTTGCTTTTTATCAAGTGCATTTATTATGTAATTTGCCACAGCCATAGCTGCAGTTGTGGTGCTGTGCCCCGATCTAAAGCCAGACTGAACCCCGCTCAGTATGTTCTTTTCAATGAAGATGCTTTTTAACTGTGAGTTCACAGTTAAGGGATTCATAGACTTTAGCCATGATAGGGAGTTTGGAGATAGGACGATTGTTATTGGCATCTGAGGGATCTCCACTCTTTAGCAGTGGGGGACATAATCTGCTTTCCAAATGCTCGTATGGAATTGGTCAAGAGACTCAAGTTGAACATGTGAGCCACAGGTTCAGTAATAATACCAGCTACTATCTTTAAGCGGTAGGGGTCAAGGTTGTCTGAACCTGCAGACTTTTTAGTGTCCATTGCCTCTAGTGTTTTATAGACCTCAGTATAAGAAACAGGCTCAATGTTAAAATGGTTCACGTGAGGGCCTATATCATAGTTTACTGTAACAGAGCTTACATTAGAGGCCTGGGCCCCACCATTATCAACAAACTGAACCAGCAGATATGAAGTGCTTGTTAAAAAACCCTACAATATGGGCTTTATCTTTCACTTCATTAGAATCCATTATTAAATGGTCAGGAAGGCCAGAGGATACATTAGAACCTGACACTGATTTGATTAGCTTCCAGAACTTGGTAGGGTTGTTTAGGTTCTCTGTGACTGCATTTAGATAGTAATCAGATTTGGACTTCCTGATCAATCCTGTGCATTTGTTTCTTTGTGCTCTGAAGGAGGCCCAGTCAACAGGAGCATTTGTATGTCTAGCTTGAGCCCAAAAGACATTTCTCTTTCTAATTAATTCTTCCAAGTTATCTGAAAACCAGGGATGGTCCCTTCCACTGATTCTACATTTCTTCACAGGGGCATGTTTATCGCAAATCGACACATATTTCATATACAAATAGTCCCAGGCAGTGTCAACATCGGGAATCAGACTTACTCTGTCAATATTATGGTACAGATCATGTAAGAACGCTTGCTCATCAAACTGTCTAAAATGTCTTTTAAAAATATAATGGGATTTGGCTTTGGTCATTTTGTATTTCTAACACAAGCAATTGCACAGTGATCACAGACATTGCAGAATATCCCAGTTGATGTGTATTTGTGAGGGGTATTCGTTAAAATGTCCAATAGCATTGATTTGATAGGTGCTCTGTGATTCGGTCTTGTCGGCGCATTAATTAGAGCGAGATTCAGTTATTTAAGAGTCCAATACAGATGTATGCACGCCCCAGTTCAAATCTCCTCAAATAATGAATTGAGTCATGTCGCTTGTGCAGGACATCAGCAAGACAGGACATCTCTCTTTGTTCTTAATGTAATGTATCATTGTTGTGTGTGTGTGTGTGTGTGTGCGCGTGCATCAGCTGTGGGAGCCTGCAGGCCAGACTGGAGGGAGCTGGATGATGTGTTGATGAGGCAGGCTGAGGTGTATGTAGACAGCAGAGAGGGAGCAGTAGCAGAGTCAGGAGACATCATCCTGTCTGGGGTAGGTTGTGAGACTATTGGTATTCTGTATATGGGTTTCTTCTGGCTGTGCCTACTGAATGCAATCTTGGTTTATGGAAGTTATACAAGTAGGTAATCCCAATTAAAGGATAAACATGTTTAACATGATTTGGTGTGCTAATGAATACTTCATCTCCAGGCCAAAGTGTTTGCAGAGCTTGGAGAGGTTCTCAATGGAACAAGACCTGCCCTTAGAGAGAAGACCACTGTGTTCAAATCCCTTGGTAGATTGTCTTTATCCTCTATTCAAATCCTGTAACATGTTCCTTCGTTGTGCTTTTTCCATAGTTTTATTGACCCTGTTTGTATACAACAGGAATGGGGATTCAAGATGCAGTCTCTGCCAAGCTTGTGTTTGAACAGTGGAAGAACAAACACTGAAGACCTGAGGATAATGGGATGGCCATGGATGTGATCACTTACATTCCCACCAGTTCTATATTAAAGGGAGTTGGTGGAAAGATAGTGGGAGTTACTGTGTTATTCCTATATCTGCACAACAGAAAGTAAAAAAATGACAGGCAGATTTTAAATGAATTTATTGGCTTTAAAAAATATTTTTTTTAAATCAGCAGATTAAACTACTATTGTCAAAACTACATTTAGCCAAAGAAAAATCAGGTATAATTTATTTCATTGTGCTGTTAACACTGGTAATAGCTCAGAACAGCCTTACTCAGTTCAAATTAAAAAGAGTACTTTGAAAATTCACTGGTAGGTGAACTACTGTTTATTTTAAATACAGCAATTAGAAGCTACAATAAGACAAAGACAACATGGTCAGTTACAACTTCTGAATTCTTTTAAATTGCTCAGTTTTTAGTGATACAGTAATAGGTTCGCCTGGATGTAGTCCCTGTTCAGCTATTACATTCCTGCCATTGGCCAAATGAAAGGAGTGGAATGTTAGCTAGAAGGACTGGTACCCAGACTAGTAATAGGCTGCTCTGATGACAAAACAACACAGTAATGTTTACATAGCATCATGATGTTAGTGATGATAAAGCTTAATGTTAAAATGAGTTCACAGCTATGTTGTTTCGAGTAGCAAACAAAGTCCAGATTCTTCACACAAGAACTAGACCTTCTGTAAAGGACTGGATAGATGGCATCTGCTGACAGAATACGTTCTTAAAGGGAATGAGGATGAATTCTACCTTATAACAAAGGCCTATAACAAAAAGGTTGACACACGCAGGTGTTTGGAGTGTAAATCTGGCAGACTACACAGTACAGTTCCATTACTGACAATACTCGTACAATGGATGCATTTTGTGTTTATGTACAGAAAAGTTTTTGAAACCGTTGTTTAATCCAACAAGAGGGATCCATCTAAATTGGTCTGACAAAGAACCATTCTCCATCCACTTTCTAACAGGTTCTCCTATTCACCTGTTCAGGTGCATCTGTATAGACACCTGTAGAATGTAAAAATACAATTTTATCAGATCAAGGGGCAAGTACTGTAAGTTGATATTTAGATTGATCTAATAAGCATTTAATCCACCTAGGTATAAAGTGATCACTATTATCCATTATTGACAGTTATTTTGACGATGTATTCGATGGATAGATAAAATCTACCTGACGAGAAACAATTGATCTAAATTTACTTGATCTACATAGAGTATGATTATAGAACATAGAAGACACTACTACAACACTTTGTTTTTAAGAGTTTACTTCAATTTCTCTTGAACCATTTAAAGGATATTTTAAGATTTTGCTAATTATGGTCGCACACATGGTACAAAAGAAAAAAACAAGAAGAAATCATTACATTTAGTGTACATGGAGCTACAAGAAAGTGATGACCGTTATATGCGGTAGGAATTTTGGCAACACCTCAATTATACACAATTCAAGTCTGTAAACAAACTATATGGACTCGAGAAGAGTGGAAAGAGACTAAAATTGAAAAGAGCAATTAGTATCTTCCAAGAACATTTTTTTAAAAAAGTTATTTTTAGAAGGCAGCAGGAATTTCACAAAGCTCTAATTCTAGGATTTGTATAATAAAAATCATATTTAAGTACTATGTACTAATTACAATCCGAGAGAGAAAAAAAATGACATCTGTAGAATCTTCCCTCTTAAGACACTCCCCCACCCTCTTCTTCCTCCCCCCAACCAATAGGTGAGCTCAGACTGCAGTGTGACTTCCTACTTCCTGTCTGCGGCGTTTAGAGTAGTGAACACTTTCTCTTCCTCTTCTTGACGGGCGGGGGACACAAGACCGCCCGGATGGCTTCGTCAAACACTGTCTTAAGGCCACGCTGTGTCAAGGCTGAGCATTCCAGGTACTTTACTGCTCCTGTAGAGGGGAGACAGGCCGGCATTCAACATCACAGCAAACCGGGATTTCATTCATTAAAATCCTGAATTGAATAATAGCTAAGACTATCCCATCCGGTTGCAAATGAAGCTATGGAGAAACTCCATTGACCTTGCTGTGTTGTCCAGTAAAAAGTTTGCTCTATGTCCAGGATACTGGGCCCTCAAGTATTACTAAGAAGTAAGCCTTGTCCGAGCCAGAACAGCTCATATCTGTTATTTGTTATCTGTTGTTTTTGTAGAGTGATGCAGCTTGATATACAAGTACACCCCCTGGACAGGACACTAAAGTACTATTAGTATACTAACCAATCTCTTTTGCCATGGCCAGACCCTGGGGGTAGGTAATGGGGGTGAGTTTCTTCTCCTTCAGCTTCTCGATGGTGTCCTTGTCATCTCTCAAATCCAGCTTGGTGCCCACCAGGATGATTGGGGTGTTGGGGCAGTGGTGTCTCACCTCTGGGTACCACTATGGAGGACAGGGCCAAGACAGTCAGGATAGGATCAGGATGTTACTGTAGACTAGACGCCTATCTATCAAGTACATCAGTTGTTTTGAGAATGTGGATAAAATCCACCCTGTCAAGCAATGACCATGTTGATAACTTAATACAGCTCCAGGCATGTTATGCTTTCCTTAACCCCTGTTCTGAGCATCTGAGATTTAATGCAATCTGACACACGTCAAATCAGTTTCCTTGATCTTCTGATCTTGTGTGAAGATAATGTTCTATACACTGATCTTTACAGGAAGCCTACTGATCGTAACAGTTTGTTGAGGGCTGATAGTTGTCACCCACTTCCCTTGAAAAATAGTTTGCCCGACAGCCAATTCTGTCGAATCAAAAGAATTTGCAAAAAACAAATCCGATTTCGACAGAAATATGGCCGAGACGCAAAGAAAGTTCAAGGAGAGGGGCTACAATAATGATCAGATTAATATTGCCTTTGAGAAAATTCAAAACAAAACATGACCTTTTTCAAGGTCAGTCTCTCAAAAAGACGCATTCTTGTGTTCTAACTACCCGCTATTCAAAGTGCTCTGAACAAATTAAGGGATTGTTCAAACATTGGCACATCCTAAAATCCGATGGTAATCTCGGTAATGTGTTTTCGGACCTTCCCTTGGTCGTATTCTCGCTGGGCAGAAATCTCAGAGACCAATTGATACACTGATTTACCACCCCAAGATATTCTTGAACAACGTCTATTTGCACCCCTACTGGATGTAAATTACAAATGTAATGGCTGTGCTCAATGCAATGGCACTTAGAAATGTAGATCCTTCAAACACCCAAAAACAGAGAAATCGATCCCAATCAAAGGTATTATTACGTGCTCCACTAAGGCAGCTATTTATCTTATAACTTGTCCTTGTGGTAAAAATGATGTAGGTAAAACAAAGTGCAAATTAAAAGTACGTATCTCAGAGCATTGCAGCACCAAACTTTACTTATCCAGTTGCGGCCCACTTCTTGGAGGCAGGCCACTCGATTTCGTCTCTGCGTTATATTGGCATCGAACATGTCACCCTCCCTAGGAGGAGGTAACCTTGATAATTTATTGTTAAAACGAGAGGCTGCCTCGATCTTTAACTTAAAGACCCTTGCGCCCTTCGGTCTCAACATATACTTTGATCTGAAGCCATTCTTGTGATTATTGTGACTTTGCCATTGTAATAGTTTGTAAGCTTGTGTAGTCAAATTAATCTATGATCGTATGCTATCCATTTGTTGTTTTATGCTGTTCTTTGTATGACATTTCTAGCTACCGTTAGCTAACTACTTGAATACCGGTAATAACGTAACTAGCTAACGTTACCTAATTGATAAGGATAACGTTATTTCGTTCTCATCTATTCTCTAAATCTTCTAACGGTTTTTGTTTGTTCTCAGACTGAAGCCGAAGTGAATCCCAAGGCCTACCCCCTGGCCGACGCCACACTTTCCAAAACCATCCTGGACCTTGTGCAGCAAGCCTCCAACTATAAACAGTTGAGGAAAGGGGCCAATGAGGGTGAGAGAATCCTACATTAATTCCCAATTGATAATATATAAGTAATGTACTGGAAATATTATACTCCTTACTGCAAGCATCATTATACCAGCTTCTAAGACATCTGGCCCAATTGCACAGTACATGAGGTTGAGTGTGCTTGATATCTGACCACAGATTAGCTGTTTCAAATCCTGCTCAGATTACCACTTCAAACACGTATCTATGGAGTTCTAATCTATCAAAGACATATATCACTAACCCTTAACTCTTGTCTGCCCTCTTCCAGCCACCAAGACATTGAACCGTGGTATCTCTGAGTTCATTGTGATGGCTGCTGATGCTGAACCACTGGAGATCATCCTCCACCTGCCGCTGCTTTGCGAGGACAAGAACGTCCCCTACGTGTTTGTGCGCTCTAAGCAGGCCCTGGGGCGTGCCTGTGGGGTCTCCCGCCCTGTCATCGCCACCTCAATCACCATCAAGGAGGGCTCTCAGCTGAAGCCCCAGATCCAGTCTACCCAGATGGCCATTGAGAGACTGCTGGTCTGATCTGGTTGCTGCTCTGCTCTCTATAGTATTGGATAGTCTAAAGGACTATGTCAGGCAATTTAATTGTGTGTTCTTTTGGATAGTTGAATTGAATTGTCTTTGGAAGATACATTGTATTTTGTCAGGGACATACTATGTTATGTAATTTACTCTTGTTTTGTGATAATAAAACATTTCTTTTTACTAATGTGTGATATGTAATTGTGTTCAATTTTGTAAGTGCCATAAGACTATTACAGTGTAAAATAATACTGTATACAAGAGCAAATAGTTGAGTACTTTTGATGGAGGGATGAACCAACTAGAAAATTATTTGTTCGTTATGAACTAATTGAACTCATTGATAAACTTGTTTTTCTAGTTGGTTCATCCCTCGAGTTCTCAACCAATTTATCTTGCATACAGTATTGTGCTGGATGATGAGTAATTACTACATGTCTGTTGCGGAACAGCAAGGGTAATAAAAAATATGAAGGGTCCCTCGAACTACCTTGGCAGAATCAATATGTGCCCATTTGATCTTCTTGTAGAGCGTTTGTAGAACATATCCTAGCGTTCACGCAACCGTTTGGTGTCTTGAACGCAGCGTCTGAGCTGGAATAATTTACCCAATACCGAGGTCACGTTTCAACAAAGTTGAACTTTTGGACTCGCATCACTGATCATAAACTGTCTGTACGCTTGAGTTGAGCAAAAGCTTTAGCCACCATGGCTGAGCCACCCGTTCTTATACGACAAGATGAGGTTGAAGGTTTGTTGCATTATAAAGATTTGATCCCGCGACTTGAAGTAGCACTGGGGAAGTTTTCCAAACTGGACAGCGCAGAAGTGATCCAGCCCGTTCGTACTACGGTCCCGTTACAAAAATACAATGGGTGGGTTTATTCATTCCCCTATTTATCATTGGTCGGTAATTAAGTAACAATACTGTTCCAAAAATGTTCTGGACAGATTTCTGGGGCTGATGCCTGCGTATTTGGTGCATGAAGACATCCTGTGCACAAAATTGGTGTGCTTCTACAAGAGAGAGAGTGGGTCAACTCTGCCATCAACTCAAGCCACAGTGTTGCTGTTTGATCCTGAGTATGGGAATGTCAAAGCTGTGAGTATGCCTATGATTATTGAACAGTGGCCATTAGATGTTATTTATCATTTGTGATTAGCAATACAAGTAAAGTTAAATACTTCAAGGATTTAGCACAGCTGGTTATAATAGAGGTCAATTCAGTAATAACATCGGTCTCAGTGTGGTTGACATCTGCAGGTCATGGATGGGGAGGTCATCACAGCCAAAAGGACAGCAGCAGTGTCTGCTATTTCTGCCAAAGTAAGGCCCTCTCTTTGTGGCCTAGGCAGGCATGCATACTCTCTTTATTGGTGATTCCTCACTACCTGTCAATAACATTGTGCTGTTCTAACGTTGGAATTTTTGGAACCCCCCTTGGAACTGTCCAGCTGTTGATGCCAGCCAAGTCGGAGGTGTTGACCATACTGGGAGCTGGCCATCAGGCCCTCAGCCACTACAACGTCTTCACAGAAACCTTCTCCTTTAAAGAGGTATCAGAGTGATTCCGTGTTTCTGAATGGGTGATTAGAGAGATCCACTGGTGTGTTGTGGCTATATCCTCCAGACATAAGGCTGGGTTCTGGTTAGAAATATCTTGTGGGTCATGAGAAAATATGAAAGACCATTGAGGGATCATGTCATTACAGGTCCGCGTGTGGAGCAGGAGGAAGGAGACGGCGGAGAGGTTTGCCCAGTCCACCCAGGGTCACGTTACAGTATGGGAGTCAGTGGAGGAGGCAGTGAATGGTGCAGACGTCATAATCACTGTGACTGGGGCCAGTGAACCAGTGCTCTTTGGCCAGTGGGTCAAGCCAGGTGCCCATGTAGCAGGTGAGGAAACTCCTGACTGAAGATGATAGTGCCATGCTTTAAGACTTTGATGTGTGAAGATAACATACTGTATATTTATTTTTTTATTTAACCAGGAAAAGCCCATTGAGACCCAGAGTCTCTTTTTCAAGGGAGACCTGGCCAAAAAGGCAGCAACAATCAAAACATTTCAGAATTAAAACATACAACAGAACATGATCCAGCCTATAAAAATCATTTACACTCCTCTGTAACAGTCTCCCATCATTATTTTAAATGAATTCAGTGGCACTAACATATCTAGATGAAGCATGGATTATAGACTATTCCATGCCTCTGGTGCACAAGAAGAGAAGGCAGTCTTGCCCAATACTGTGAATGTCCTGGGGACATTAAGTAGCAACCACCTCGCAGACCGGGTATGGTAACTGCTAGTGGTGAAGGAGACCACACTACAGAGGTAAAGAGGGAGTTTACCCAAAAGGGCTTTGTAGGTGAATACATACAAATGTATCTTTCTGCACATATAAAGTAATGTGTACTAACCTACCATTTGGTACAATGTGCAATGGTGGGTGAGTGACTTGGCAGCATTTGTAATAAAGTGCAAGGATGCATGACAAACAGAGTCCAGTCTCTGTAAGACAGAGGAGGTTGCATACATATACAACAAGTTACCATAATCAATTACAGAGAGAAAAGTGGCCTGAACAAGCTTCTTTCTAGCCATAAGCGGGAAGCAAGCCTTATTACGAAAATAAAAACCCAATTTCAATATAAGCTTTGTCACAAGATTATCCACATGAACTTTTAAGGACAACTTGTCATCCAACTAAATACCATGGTATTTGTAGGATGACACCTTTTCAATGGATAAGCCACCAGATGTGACAATGCTAACGTTCTCTGGCAGAGTTCTAGCTCTGGCAAAGGTCATGAATTGAATTTTCTTTCAAGACCAGTTTGAGGCCATAAAGGCAGGCCTGCAGTGACTGAAAAGCAGTCTGGAGCTCTTCAACAGCCGGAACCAGAGAAGGAGCACATGAATATATGACTGTATCATCTGCATATAGATGTAACTTTGCTGGTTGCATCCCATTTCCCAAATCATTAATAAACATTGAGAACAACACAGGATATAAAATGGAACCCTGGGGCACACCGCTATTAATCTCAAGAATGCCAGACTTGTGATTGTCAGTTATACACGTTGTGTTCTGTCAGAAAGATAGTTCCTAAACCTATTTACTGCCCCTTCACTGAGACCAGTGTTTCTGAGACTAGCTAGCAACGATTCATTGTCAACTGAATCAAAGGCCTTTGATAAATCCACAAGCAGAGCAGCACAATGTTGCTTTTTATCAAGTGCATTTATTATGTAATTTGCCACAGCCATAGCTGCAGTTGTGGTGCTGTGCCCCGATCTAAAGCCAGACTGAACCCCGCTCAGTATGTTCTTTTCAATGAAGATGCTTTTTAACTGTGAGTTCACAGTTAAGGGATTCATAGACTTTAGCCATGATAGGGAGTTTGGAGATAGGACGATTGTTATTGGCATCTGAGGGATCTCCACTCTTTAGCAGTGGGGGACATAATCTGCTTTCCAAATGCTCGTATGGAATTGGTCAAGAGACTCAAGTTGAACATGTGAGCCACAGGTTCAGTAATAATACCAGCTACTATCTTTAAGCGGTAGGGGTCAAGGTTGTCTGAACCTGCAGACTTTTTAGTGTCCATTGCCTCTAGTGTTTTATAGACCTCAGTATAAGAAACAGGCTCAATGTTAAAATGGTTCACGTGAGGGCCTATATCATAGTTTACTGTAACAGAGCTTACATTAGAGGCCTGGGCCCCACCATTATCAACAAACTGAACCAGCAGATATGAAGTGCTTGTTAAAAAACCCTACAATATGGGCTTTATCTTTCACTTCATTAGAATCCATTATTAAATGGTCAGGAAGGCCAGAGGATACATTAGAACCTGACACTGATTTGATTAGCTTCCAGAACTTGGTAGGGTTGTTTAGGTTCTCTGTGACTGCATTTAGATAGTAATCAGATTTGGACTTCCTGATCAATCCTGTGCATTTGTTTCTTTGTGCTCTGAAGGAGGCCCAGTCAACAGGAGCATTTGTATGTCTAGCTTGAGCCCAAAAGACATTTCTCTTTCTAATTAATTCTTCCAAGTTATCTGAAAACCAGGGATGGTCCCTTCCACTGATTCTACATTTCTTCACAGGGGCATGTTTATCGCAAATCGACACATATTTCATATACAAATAGTCCCAGGCAGTGTCAACATCGGGAATCAGACTTACTCTGTCAATATTATGGTACAGATCATGTAAGAACGCTTGCTCATCAAACTG
Organism: Oncorhynchus gorbuscha; assembly: GCF_021184085.1. Classification (NCBI taxonomy): domain Eukaryota; kingdom Metazoa; phylum Chordata; class Actinopteri; order Salmoniformes; family Salmonidae; genus Oncorhynchus; species Oncorhynchus gorbuscha. Next base: position 62,963,173 of record NC_060179.1, on the reverse strand, counting down.
TCTAAAATGTCTTTTAAAAATATAATGGGATTTGGCTTTGGTCATTTTGTATTTCTAACACAAGCAATTGCACAGTGATCACAGACATTGCAGAATATCCCAGTTGATGTGTATTTGTGAGGGGTATTCGTTAAAATGTCCAATAGCATTGATTTGATAGGTGCTCTGTGATTCGGTCTTGTCGGCGCATTAATTAGAGCGAGATTCAGTTATTTAAGAGTCCAATACAGATGTATGCACGCCCCAGTTCAAATCTCCTCAAATAATGAATTGAGTCATGTCGCTTGTGCAGGACATCAGCAAGACAGGACATCTCTCTTTGTTCTTAATGTAATGTATCATTGTTGTGTGTGTGTGTGTGTGTGTGTGCGCGTGCATCAGCTGTGGGAGCCTGCAGGCCAGACTGGAGGGAGCTGGATGATGTGTTGATGAGGCAGGCTGAGGTGTATGTAGACAGCAGAGAGGGAGCAGTAGCAGAGTCAGGAGACATCATCCTGTCTGGGGTAGGTTGTGAGACTATTGGTATTCTGTATATGGGTTTCTTCTGGCTGTGCCTACTGAATGCAATCTTGGTTTATGGAAGTTATACAAGTAGGTAATCCCAATTAAAGGATAAACATGTTTAACATGATTTGGTGTGCTAATGAATACTTCATCTCCAGGCCAAAGTGTTTGCAGAGCTTGGAGAGGTTCTCAATGGAACAAGACCTGCCCTTAGAGAGAAGACCACTGTGTTCAAATCCCTTGGTAGATTGTCTTTATCCTCTATTCAAATCCTGTAACATGTTCCTTCGTTGTGCTTTTTCCATAGTTTTATTGACCCTGTTTGTATACAACAGGAATGGGGATTCAAGATGCAGTCTCTGCCAAGCTTGTGTTTGAACAGTGGAAGAACAAACACTGAAGACCTGAGGATAATGGGATGGCCATGGATGTGATCACTTACATTCCCACCAGTTATATTAAAGGGAGTTGGTGGAAAGATAGTGGGAGTTACTGTGTTATTCCTATATCTGCACAACAGAAAGTAAAAAAATGACAGGCAGATTTTAAATGAATTTATTGGCTTTAAAAAATATTTTTTTTAAATCAGCAGATTAAACTATTGTCAAAACTACATTTAGCCAAAGAAAAATCAGGTATAATTTATTTCATTGTGCTGTTAACACTGGTAATAGCTCAGAACAGCCTTACTCAGTTCAAATTAAAAAGAGTACTTTGAAAATTCACTGGTAGGTGAACTACTGTTTATTTTAAATACAGCAATTAGAAGCTACAATAAGACAAAGACAACATGGTCAGTTACAACCTCTGAATTATTTTAAATTGCTCAGTTTTTAGTGATACAGTAATAGGTTCGCCTGGATGTAGTCCCTGTTCAGCTATTACATTCCTGCCATTGGCCAAATGAAAGGAGTGGAATGTTAGCTAGAAGGACTGGTACCCAGACTAGTAATAGGCTGCTCTGATAACAAAACAACACAGTAATGTTTACATAGCATCATGATGTTAGTGATGATAAAGCTTAATGTTAAAATGAGTTCACAGCTATGTTGTTTCGAGTAGCAAACAAAGTCCAGATTCTTGACACAAGAACTAGACCTTCTGTAAAGGACTGGATAGATGGCATCTGCTGACAGAATACGTTCTTAAAGGGAATGAGGATGAATTCTACCTTATAACAAAGGCCTATAACAAAAAGGTTGACACACGCAGGTGTTTGGAGTGTAAATCTGGCAGACTACACAGTACAGTTCCATTACTGACAATACTCGTACAATGGATGCATTTTGTGTTTATGTACAGAAAAGTTTTTGAAACCGTTGTTTAATCCAACAAGAGGGATCCATCTAAATTGGTCTGACAAAGAACCATTCTCCATCCACTTTCTAACAGGTTCTCCTATTCACCTGTTCAGGTGCATCTGTATAGACACCTGTAGAATGTAAAACACTATTTTATCAGATCAAGGGGCAAGTACTGTAAGTTGATATTTAGATTGATCTAATAAGCATTTAATCCACCTAGGTATAAAGTGATCACTATTATCCATTATTGACAGTTATTTTGACGATGTATTCGATGGATAGATAAAATCTACCTGACGAGAAACAATTGATCTAAATTTACTTGATCTACATAGAGTATGATTATAGAACATAGAAGACACTACTACAACACTTTGTTTTTAAGAGTTTACTTCAATTTCTCTTGAACCATTTAAAGGATATTTTAAGATTTTGCTAATTATGGTCGCACACATGGTACAAAAGAAAAAAACAAGAAGAAATCATTACATTTAGTGTACATGGAGCTACAAGAAAGTGATGACCGTTATATGCGGTAGGAATTTTGGCAACACCTCAATTATACACAATTCAAGTCTGTAAACAAACTATATGGACTCGAGAAGAGTGGAAAGAGACTGAAATTGAAAAGAGCAATTAGTATCTTCCAAGAACATTTTTTTTTAAAGTTATTTTTAGAAGGCAGCAGGAATTTCACAAAGCTCTAATTCTAGGATTTGTATAATAAAAATCATATTTAAGTACTATGTACTAATTACAATCCGAGAGAGAAAAAAAAATGACATCTGTAGAATCTTCCCTCTTAAGACACTCCCCCACCCTCTTCTTCCTCCCCCCCAACCAATAGGTGAGCTCAGACTGCAGTGTGACTTCCTACTTCCTGTCTGCGGCGTTTAGAGTAGTGAACACTTTCTCTTCCTCTTCTTGACGGGCGGGGGACACAAGACCGCCCGGATGGCTTCGTCAAACACTGTCTTAAGGCCACGCTGTGTCAAGGCTGAGCATTCCAGGTACTTTACTGCTCCTGTAGAGGGGAGACAGGCCGGCATTCAACATCACAGCAAACCGGGATTTCATTCATTAAAATCCTGAATTGAATAATAGCTAAGACTATCCCATCCGGTTGCAAATGAAGCTATGGAGAAACTCCATTGACCTTGCTGTGTTGTCCAGTAAAAAGTTTGCTCTATGTCCAGGATACTGGGCCCTCAAGTATTACTAAGAAGTAAGCCTTGTCCGAGCCAGAACAGCTCATATCTGTTATTTGTTATCTGTTGTTTTTGTAGAGTGATGCAGCTTGATGTACAAGTACATCCCCTGGACAGGACACTAAAGTACTATTAGTATACTAACCAATCTCTTTTGCCATGGCCAGACCCTGGGGGTAGGTAATGGGGGTGAGTTTCTTCTCCTTCAGCTTCTCGATGGTGTCCTTGTCATCTCTCAGATCCAGCTTGGTGCCCACCAGGATGATTGGGGTGTTGGGGCAGTGGTGTCTCACCTCTGGGTACCACTATGGAGGACAGGGCCAAGACAGTCAGGATAGGATCAGGATGTTACTGTAGACTAGACGCCTATCTATCAAGTACATCAGTTGTTTTGAGAATGTGGATAAAATCCACCCTGTCAAGCAATGACCACGTTGATAATTTAATACAGCTCCAGGCATTTTATGCTTTCCTTAACCCCTGTTCTGAGCATCTGAGATGTAATGCAATCTGACACACGTCAAATCAGTTTCCTTGATCTTCTGATCTTGTGTGAAGATAATGTTCTATACACTGATCTTTACAGGAAGCCTACTGATCGTAACAGTTTGTTGAGGGCTGATAGTTGTCACCCACTTCCCTTGAAAAATAGTTTGCCCAACAGCCAATTCTGTCGAATCAAAAGAATTTGCAAAAAACAAATCCGATTTCGACAGAAATATGGCCGAGACGCGAAGGTTCAAGGAGAGGGGCTACAATAATGATCAGACTAATATTCAAAACATGATCTTTTTCAAAGTCAGTCTCGCAAAAAGACACATTCTTGTGTTCTAACTACCCGCTATTCAAAGTGCTCTGAACAAATTAAGGGATTGTTCAAACATTGGCACATCCTAAAATCCAATGGTAGTCTCGGTAATGTGTTTTCGGACCTTCCCTCGGTCATATTCTCGCGGGGCAGAAATCTCAGAGACCAATTGATACACTCTGATTTACCACCCCAAGATATTCCTGAAAAACGTCTATTTGCACCCCTACTGGATGGGAATTACAAATGTAATGGCTGTGCTCAATGCAATGGCACTTAGAAATGTAGATCCTTCAAACACCCAAAAACAGAGAAATCGATCCCAATCAAAGGTATTATTACGTGCTCCACTAAGGCAATTATTTATCTTATAACTTGTCCTTGTGGTAAAAATGATGTAGGTAAAACAAAGCGCAAATTAAAAGTACGTATCTCAGAGCATTGTAGCACCAAACTTTACTTATCCAGTTGCGGCCAACTTCTTGGAGGCAGGCCACTCGATTTCGTCTCTGCGTTATATTGGCATCGAACATGTCACCCTCCCTAGGAGGAGGTAACCTTGATAATTTATTGTTAAAATGAGAGGCTGCCTCGATCTTTAACTTAAAGACCCTTGCGCCCTTCGGTCTCAACATAGACTTTGATCTGAAGCCATTCTTGTGATTATTGTGACTTTGCCATTGTAATTGTTTGTAAGCTTGTGTAGTCAAATTAATCTATGATTGTATGCTATCCATTTGTTGTTTTATGCTGTTCTTTGTATGACATTTTAATATTGTATAATTAACCAATGATATTAGGCCACTCGGCCATGATTACAGACACCTGTGTCTTTTAACACTATATAAACGAGTCATCCTGCAGTGTTTGTGATTATACCCTGATGAAGAAAGCTTGGCTGTCGAAACGTTGGTAATTACATTTTTGCATCTGAGCTCCTAGAGTGTGCAGCTCTCTTTTATTTTCAAAATAACTCAATACTTAACAGAAAAACTAAACTGAAACAAAGTGGAGACTATGACTCACCTTGGCACGGACGTTTTCAAAGGAGGCAGGACTCACGAGAGAGAAACAGATCAAAAACACATCCTGTTGGGGAGGAAATAACCAGCATTATTTATTTGGTCATATGTGTACAGCATTACAAGATCAAACATGAAAAATTGACACAAAATATTAATCTCCATAAATTGTAGCTATGAATGGTACAAAAAAAACATACATGACACAGACAACAGAGTTCATGAACATCATCAAATCACTGCAATACAACTTTACTGTTATCTAGGAGGACAAAGTTTCCCTGAACACTCAATTGCTGGGAGGAGTCAGAATGTGGGGCAAACAGAGCACTCTTTCACTTCCTTAATGTCTGCTCCAGACATCGTTTTAGTACTGTGGAAAGCAGGCTGTACTCTCCTCCTCATACAGACCTCTGAGCCATAAGAAACGCTCAATATGCCTTTCCCTAACGCCCTGATTATCTTGTTATATTATTCACAATGTTGTAGGGATTGATTCTTTATGCAGAGCTGACAGCAATTTTAAAACAACTTCCTCTTTGCTCACCTATTATGATAATCCATATGCGCGCCACTAGAAATCCCTGCATTAGCATGTTTCTGTTAGCCAATACATCCTGCCAAAATACACCATATTACTGACCTGCCTGGACCTTGTAGGCTAAACTGCAGTGAAAATACCCATAACCGATCCAAATGATTGCCCAATAAGGCAGGCTACATAGTTATTTTTCTAAATTAATATGCATGAAAAACGCCAGGCTTTTTTGAGCGATTATTGAAATAATGGCAATTCACAGCAGTTTGCAGTCTAGAGTTTTATACTCACTTGAAAACAAGAAAATTATTAATTACATTGTCGTAGCCTAGGTTGGATACATTTCTAGTCCCTAAAAAAACAGAATCCATAGAGTAGCTTTTCGAGCTGCGTGCCTGGGGACTGGGAGCTTAGCCTCGGGACCGCACAGTGTAGGCTACCTATGATTTCCATTTCTGATAACTATGTTTTCTTTCACTGCGTAAATTGACTGGATATATTCACTGCAGTATGAAGCCTAACATTGAGCTGATTAATTAAGGGCTTCTAACTTAGGCTATTAGTAAAGAAAATAGTATATTGGAAGAGATGCACACTTGCTCGCTGAATGTAAAATAAGCTACAGCATTAAGAACACACAGGGTGTGGGAAAGGAAAAGCCCATATTTTCCTTGTAGGCCCATCTTAACACCGATAGGCTACATCCTGCCAAAATACACCATATGAGTCACCTGCTAATGTACCTTTCTAGCCATTCTAAATTGTCGAGAATTGGATCCGTTGGGGTACAATGGTTGCATAATCAGGCCTAGGGTTGCATAATCAGGCCTAGGCTGTATGCAGTTATTTCGGCATGAAACAAAACAGGACGTTTGAGCGTTTATTCAAACTAGCCTATATCACTGTAGTTTACAGCCTTATAGACAATTGTGTACTGACATGGTAACAAAAATGAATTCCTCATTGCACTGTTTTAGCACAGGTAGAATAATTGTCTTGTCTAAAAATGTAGCCCTAATCAATAGTGGAGCTTTGCATTCAAGGGGAACAGAGCGTAGCCTGGAGGAACTCACAGATCTGACATTTCATAATCTGTTAACTTATTTTTCTTGCACTTTGACTGGTTATTATTTAGCCTACAGCCCTAATATTTAGCTAATATCTAGCTTCTTACTTCAGCTACACATCAGACATCACTAGCCTCTCTTTTCCAGCTGTTTAGGCTATAGGCTATGCAAGCCTCTCCACGATAGCCATTCCTCAGCTCGTAAAATTCCAGGAAAAAAGCTATAGAATATTTATCTTGATATTTTTTTTATACTAGGCTTAACAGCCTATAACATTAAATTGCTGAACGTAAAACAGGCCTACAGTTGAGGTGAGAAAGCACGTTGGAGTGATCACATTCGGCCAGTTATGATAACATTGTTACACTGACGCATGCAAATAGTTGCATGGGACAGACAGATGAGCACAGTGAAAAAGACAACCGAAAGGAATTGACAACCATTAGAAAATCATAAATCACTTGCAAACTACTTGAGGAACATGCCAATGACATACTGTAAAAAATATGTAGGCTCAACAGCGTTTGTTGATGAATTGCTACATTTCAAATATGAGTTAATATATTATTTTTTATTAGGCCTACATGTACATTGAGGTATTATTTGCAGAACACACCCTGAAATTACTGAACGGTCGAGTTACCATTTTTTAATAGGCAGCACGATGTGTTGATCAGTTCATTGACATCTGTAGGACTGTAGAACGATAAACCTTCCCCTAGTGTGGATGCTCACCAACGTTTTAGTTATCTAGCCTATAGTTTAGCGTTATTGGCTTTGTGGATGGCCCTTAACTCTGACACAACTAACGTTATCACAACAGTACAACTAGTAGATCTAGCTAACGTTAGCGAACTTTGAGGAAATAAATACAAAATTAAACTTGTTTACTTTACTTTTATGCTCTATGAATTGACTCCAAATAATTTACCGCACCAAGTTTGCAACCGGTGAACTGGCACACTGCAGTAAGGAAGTAAAGAGAAAGTCGAATCCCATCACATCCGTTGTTTGGCTGTACCCATAGAAACGTCTGAAAATGTGTTTGATACTTTGAGACGCAGTAAAGTCGCTTGACTGTCTTCATTGCTGACACTAGTGACCTAGAGGACACAGTACATTTATCCTGTTGTTTTACCGTCTGTGGATAGGACAGTGGTCTGAGTCTGTCGTAGTCTTCCTGTCCTGCTGTATCCCATAGACCCAGATTCACTGGTTTCCCATCTACCATCACATTGGCAGAGTAGTTGTCAAAGCTAGAAAGAGATACACCACATTGACATCAATGGATATGATCAGCACACCACCAAGAAATAAAGGCAACGAGTTCATTTCAATGATTCGACAGGCCAAATATAGAATTTCCTGATCATCAGGAGAAAACCCCCACATCTGACTATAAAATATAACAGTTCTGAATGTTAATGTTGGCATTCTACGTTTCTCGTGTGGGGCACCTGCTACGATGAGGGAGTGGGGGGATAGAGTGAGTGTACTTACACTGTGGGGATGTATTCCCCGGGGAACGCGTTGGTGGTGTAGCTGATGAGCAGGCATGTTTTACCCACAGCTCTGGAGGAGAGAAGCATAAAGAGATGGAGGAATGAAGAGGAGAAATAAGCGACCTGGCTTCAGTTTTGTTTTTGTCAATTTCAAAACTGAAAGGAGAACTTGAAATGGGGTGTAACTGGCAAACTTAAGACAATGAGTTAAACTGAAAAATGTCTGTAGAATGACACATTTGAGTCCCAATCACAATGTCCTAAATAAGATTGGATGGTGTAGCTCAGTAAGAACATGCAGCAGACATTTAGGTTGGGTTGCACCATCATGGATACTGTTAAACTGGGTTAAAATCAAGGTTTATCTATAAATCTTGTTGCACCAAACTTGAAACCTAGTTCTAAATTACTCCCTATTTCCCCACAATTTTGTGTTATCCAATTGGCTGTTACAGTCTTGTCTCCTCACTAAAACTCCCGTATGGACTCGGGATATGCGAAGGCAGAGAGCCGCGCATCCTCCGAAACAACCCAACAAAGCCGCACTGCTTCTTGACACAATGCCCACTTAACCCGGAAGTCAGCCGCACCTGTGTGTCGAGGGAAACAGTAACACCTGGCGGCCGTGTCAGCGTGCCCGGCCTGCCACAGTAGCCGCTAGTGCACGATGGGACAAGGACATCCCTGGTGGACAAACCCTCCCCTAACCCGGACGACACTGGGCTAATTGTGCGCCGCCCCATGGGGCTCCGGGTCGCGGCCGGCTGGCAAAAGAACTTGGACTCGAACCCAGAATCTCTAATGGCACAGCGATGCAGTACCGTAGACCACTGCACCACTCAGTAGGCTTAAATTAATCCTAGTTAAATGTAATCTTTCTTATAAACAAAATTCAAATGTAATCGTGTTGCTCCACTGTTTTAAAGTCAAATGTTAAAGTGGGTTAGGGATTAAATCTAAACTGCCACTGGAGGATGTTTAAATTTATCATGTCAGTGTATGTGCTGTGTTTTCAGTGCGATTAACAATTTCAGCTCCTGCGGCTTATGTTTGTAAAACTCAACTAGCCAGGTAACATTAGCTAATTTCACAAAATTCAAAAATCTCCAAAACTCACTTTGCCATCTATCTAGCAAACTAGCAATGACCAGTGCTGGTTTATTTCCATATGAATAAAATTAGAACATATTGCTATGTTGAATGTATTATGACACGTGTCACTAATCATAGTTTAGTTATTTAATTAAGTGGTCCTTCTGTAGCTCAGTTGGTAGAGCATGGCGCTTGTAACGCCAGGGTAGTGGGTTCGATCCCCGGGACCACCCATACGTAGAATGTATGCACAAATGACTATAAGTCGCTTTGGATAAAAGCGTCTGCTAAATGGCATATATATTATTATTATATTGATAATGCCCAAGAAGCCGGTGTTTGGAGGATATATTGGCAAACCGTGCAAATGACAGATGTACAACTCACATATGTACTACGTACATTTGGTCAGGTCTCCCAAAAAGTTAGTTGCGGTATGTAACCTTTTGGGCGATCTGACCAAATGTACATAGATGTGAGTTATAAATGTCATTCTCATTGTAAGCAAGTCTAAAAATATGTTCTGTGTGCACTATTTTTATGCTGCCCATTCTTAAATTACATTTGTCTTTCACTTTGTTTTGTTCACCAGCTGAAAATACAGAATTTCTGTTTATGTAAAATATATATTAACAGCTGTTAATATGGTACAATTATTCTCTACACTATACTTGCTTGTTTTGTCACAAACTGAAATCAGGCAAAGTTGCTAGCTATAAACCTAGATATACAAAATCTAAATTAGGTCTAATTTAAGATTCATTTAAACCATATTTGGGCAACCCACCCTAAAGGATTGCTAGCTTGCTAAGCACAATTTAATAGGCAATGATAATTTGGTAGGTGCGTATTGATACGGATGTGTGAATGTTTTTTTTTGCATATCCCCGTCTGAGAAAATAGTGCATATAGCTGCGTAACCATAAACAGCAAACGAGAATGCTGAACAGTTAGCAGTAGGTAGCAATTACGCTAGCTAAGCTAAATTACACCATGCCACAAGTTTACAGACGAATGTGTTGTTAGCAAGCTGGAAAGTGACAACAGTTGTCACCAGTTAGCTAGCAAAGTACCAAGCAAACTAAGGGCTACTAGAAACAATTTTGATATTATAATTTATATTCTACATCATAACTTATATTGTAAGACATTTTATAAACATAGCGAACTAGACAAATGTAGGTTAAACTTACCCGTCCCCCACTACAACACACTTGATGGCCTGCATCTGACGCCTCTCTCAGCTAGCTAGCTAAAATTTGAGTTTATCGGTTAGCTGGTAAACCACTCGTTAGTTGCCCCAACGGGGAAAAACAAGGTTTGAAGCCTCGATTATAAGGCCCAAGTCACGATAGTTTGGAAATTAGTATAATTCCTTCAAATCAGTGTCCTCAACAATAACTTGGTGGAATTCTAAACTTGTAAAACAAGCAGCCACCACCCAAAAAATCTCTGGTGCTGAACTTGAAAAAACGCCCTCAGACAACGGAAACTGTAACTCCCATTCCATGCAAGTCATTTCCGTTTACTGTAGATTGGATAGAGGAATTTTTAAAGGGCTGTCAAGAGACGCCACCAAGCGGTAAAGTTTAATATTTCTACAGCCACCTTTAGGTCCTTAACGTTAGAGGGCAGTATTTCCTCATCATTTAATATTGTAAAGATTTCAGGGAGGCAGGCATGAGACGAGACAGTCAAGACAAGTCCAGATGCAATACCTTGTGTGTTATGATTACATCACTCCGGAACTATGTCATTAGTTGTCCTGTGTTTTATCCTAAGAAAAAGGTTGTGTTTATCCACATTTATATAGATGAAAAATTGCATTTTATCTAAATTAACAGATTTAAAGGGAGTTTATCTCCTGCTGACTGTGGATCCATGTTGTAAGACATCTGAGTAAGACAGTATAAAACCAGTTAAGCTGTAATTTTGAGCTCTCTCTCTCTCCCGCCCCTGTTCCCCCCATCCCTCCCTCATTATCCCCTTCTCAACAAAACTATTAAAGTGGCTTGAGTTCATCTTTAATTAATCAGTGTCTTCGTGGTAACTCAAACCCTGTCTTCCCATCCCCATGTACACTGAACAAAAAACTAAAATATAAAGGCAATATGCAACAATTTGAAAGATTTTACTGAGTTATCAGTCAATTGAAATAAATTCATTAGGCGACACATTCCCTTCACATAGAATTGATCAGGCTGTTGATTGTGGCCTGTGTAATGTTGTCTCACTCCTCTTCAAGGGCTGGATATTGATGGGAACTGGGACACGCTGTCGTGCACATCAATCCAGAGCATCACAAACATGCTCAATGGGTCTCGTGAGTATGCAGAACTGTGGAGGTCCTGGGCTGGCGTGGTTGCACTTGGTCTGCAGTTGTGAGGCTGGTTGGACATACTGCCAAATTCTCTAAAATGAATGAAAATTAAATTATCTGGAAACAGCTCTGGGGGGTATTCCTGCAGTCAGCATATGAATTGTGCACTCCTTCAAAACTTGAAACATCTGTGGTATTGTGCTATGTTACAAAACTTCATATTTTAGAGTGGCCTTTTACTGTCCCCGGCACAAGGTTGTGTGTCTAATGATCATGCTGTTTAATCAGCTTTTTGATATGCCACACCTGTCAAGTGGATGTATTATCATGGAAAATGAGAAATACTCACTAACAGGGATTTATACAAATCTGTGCAAATAAATTGAGAGAAATAGGCTTTTTGTGTGTATGGAAAATTTATGGGAACTTTAATTTCAGCTCACTTTACATGTTGTGTTTATATTTTTGCTCAATATATTTTTACCCAGAGAGATCTTATTATATTACTAGAGGGGCTATGTCATGAACCCTCAAAGTTCCGTAATGAGGCCAAAATTACAGCAATCTTGGTCAGGGAGAAATTCAAAACCAGTCTAATTGGAATGAATGTCAGCAGCTTCATAGGAGATGCATTTCCTGCTTTTAATTATGTAGGAAAATAAAAGAAAGGCAGATGATGTATCAGAAATGGTGTAATGGAATTATAGTCAATCTAAAATACTGTCATATAATTATAAACAGAGTTTATACAGGTTTTATACATATTTTCTGCATAAATAGCCTCTAAAATATACGTAAACAGACCATGAATGTCTCAGATGTTGTTTTCTTGGAAAGCTTTGAGTGTTATTATATGATACAACATCAGTACTTGTTGCATTTAAACCTTTCTAAACTCAGTCTTCAACTGATTTGAGCCAGGCTATGGCTGTGGATTGACTGCATCACTTGAATGGAATGTTGGCATATTGGCAGTTAATTAAAAAAATTAATGGAATTATTCCTCTAAAATTGTCTGGCTAGCTAAAACACATACAGTGTAGATAAATTCTTTGCATTCATTGTTTTACACAATATCTTATCACAGCACTGGCAAAGCCATGGTTGACCAACTCCCTGACTAACATTGCTGACCTCTGGACCGCCATAAGAAGGGTCATGTCCGTTTTATATTCTAATTCCTAATTCTATGTTTATACCCCTCATCAGAATCGTGCAGGAAGGATTATGTTATTGGAGGATTTTGAAGCGATTGACACATTAATAGGATAGACAACAGCATTAAGTGGTGGGTTAAAGCAGAGGAAAGGGATTAATGCAGGATAAACATGCTTGTCACAGAGACTAGGGGCCAGCACTAGCACTAACACACATATGTGTCCCAATGCAAATGTGGAGCATTGGAGACATGTAAGATGCTCAAAGAGGAATTGTGTGGGGTTTGTGTAGAATCCGTGGGTGTTGGTAACTTTGTTAGATGCACTACCTTAAATGCACTACGTCACAGAGAATCCCTACCTCTGCATATATATATATATATATATATATATATATATATATATATATATATATATATATATATATACACTGCTCAAAAAAATAAAGGGAACACTAAAATAACACATCCTAGATCTGAATGAATGAAATATTCTTATTAAATACTTTTTTCTTTACATAGTTGAATGTGCTGACAACAAAATCACACAAAAATGATCAATGGAAATCAAATTTATCAACCCATGGAGGTCTGGATTTGGAGTCACACTCAAAATGTAAGTGGAAAACCACACTACAGGCTGATCCAACTTTGATGTAATCTCCTTAAAACAAGTCAAAATGAGGCTCAGTAGTGTGTGTGGACACCACGTGCCTGTATGACCTCCCTACAAATGCCTGGGCATGCTCCTGATGAGGTGGCGGATGGTCCCCTGAGGGATCTCCTCCCATACCTGGACTAAAGCATCCGCCAACTCCTGGACAGTCTGTGGTGCAACGTGGCGTTGGTGGATGGAGCGAGACATGATGTCCCAGATGTGCTCAATTGGATTCAGGTCTGGGGAACGGGCGGGCCAGTCCATAGCATCAATGCCTTCCTCTTGCAGGAACTGCTGACACACTCCAGCCACATGAGGTCTAGCATTGTCTTGCATTAGGAGGAACCCAGGGCCAACCGCACCAGCATATGGTCTCACAAAGGGTCTGAGGATCTCATCTCGGTACCTAATGGCAGTCAGGCTACCTCTGGCGGCCCCTGTGCGGCCCCCCAAAGAAATGCCACACCACACCATGACTGACCCACCACCAAACCGGTCATGCTGGAGGATGTTGCAGGCAGCAGAACGTTCTCCACGGCGTCTCCAGACTCTGTCACGTCTGTCACATGTGCTCAGTGTGAACCTGCTTTCATCTGTGAAGAGCACAGGGCGCCAGTGGCGAATTTGCCAATCTTGGTGTTCTCTGGCAAATGCCAAACGTCCTGCACGGTGTTGGGCTGTAAGTACAACCCCCACCTGTGGACGTCGGGCCCTCATACCACCCTCACGGAGTCTGTTTCTGACCGTTTGAGCAGACACATGCACATTTGTGGCCCGCTGGAGGTCATTTTGCAGGGCTCTGGCAGTGCTCCTCCTGCTCCTCCTTGCACAAAGGCGGAGGTAGCGGTCCTGCTGCTGGGTTGTTGCCCTCCTACGGCCTCCTCCACGTCTCTTGATGTACTGGCCTGTCTCCTGGTAGCGCCTCCATGCTCTGGACACTATGCTGACAGACACAGCAAATCTTCTTGCCACAGCTCGCATTGATGTTCCATCCTGGATGAGCTGCACTACCTGAGTCACTTGTGTGGGTTGTAGACTCCGTCTCCTGCTACCACTAGAGTGAATGCACCGCCAGCATTCAAAAGTGACCAAAACATCAGCCAGGAAGCATAGGAACTGAGAAGTGGTCTGTGGTCACCACCTGCAGAACCACTCCTTTATTGGGGGTGTCTTGCTAATTTCCTATAATTTCCACCTGTTGTCTATGCCATTTGCACAACAGCATGTGAAATGTATTGTCAATCGGTGTTGCTTCCTAAGTGGACAGTTTCATTTCACAGAAGTGTGATTGACTTGGAGTTACATTGTGTTGTTTAAGTGTTCCCTTTATTTTTTTGAGCAGTATATATATATATATACACATACATGTAAATATATGTGTATATTTATACTGTAAATTCACTCATACGCTACAGTTCTATGCCAAACTATCTATTTTGTATATAAAATATGTCAACTTTGTGTAAATTCCTCTGTCTGTTTCTGCGTCTATATGTCGTCTATTGCTAGTGTAACAGTATAATTTTAAACCGTCCCCTCGCCCATACCCGGGCGCGAACCAGGGACCTTCTGCACACATCAACAACGGTCACCCACGAAGCATCGTTACCAATCGCTCCACAAAAGCCGCGGCCCTTGCAGAGCAAGGGGAACTACTACTTCAAGGTCTCAGAGCAAGTGACGTAACCGATTGAAACGCTATTTAGCGCACACCGCTAACTAAGCTAGCCGTTTCACATCCGTTACACTAGCTGCACCATATCACCAAGTAAAAGTCTGGGTATGTGTAAATGTACTTGGTGAAAAAAGGTGATTCTGATCCTGATGCATAGGTAGGCTCCTCTGATAAAGCTATGGAAAGCTACTGAATGTAAAGCATGCAGATCAGCAACACTACAGTATAGCCCAGAATCAACTGTTCTGCTAGAGCTATAGAGAGTAGAGCAAACACACCATTTATGGTGTCTCCTTCTCATGGTATATAACACTAGCGTGGAAATGATAGAAGTTAATTCATGCAAATAGATCTTTCTCACTCTCCAAGCTCAGGATCTGAGTGTTTGTCACCTGGTCATTATGTTTCCCATTATGTTTTTGAATCATCTCTCAACTACCGCATTCAAAACGCAAAGTTCATTTGCATAACAGTCTGTGGGGAATCGTCATGTAAATGTTTGCACGATTGCAGTAATTGGCACCATGCGAGAGCATGGATTGTCTGGATGACATTTTAGAACGCTGGAAGAGTCAATGAGGGAGTTCGATCAATCTCGCCCGGGCAGCGGTATTGGCTTGTTATGTGTCAGCTAAAAGTTGATTGCATTCGATTTGGAATTGGGTTGCCTCCCGGTCGTGAGCCAGGTGCTCCGTTCATAGCCCAACACGAAGATGGCTTCAAAACAAAAGTTACGTAATTAAGCACGTGTAGTAATTAGTAGGATTCTGTGTTTTCCCATGCAAAAGTGATTGCTTTTAATAAAAACGCTTTATCTGCCTTCCCAATGAAAAATAGAATAGAAAATTCAAACATTTATTTTATGGAACAGAGATGTTGTATGTTTCTGGTCGATGCACCATTGTTGACAATATTACCTAGTGGCACAGATTTGCCTACTGTTCCATTTGAGAATGGTGCTCCTCCCTCCCTGCATTCGCCTGATGACCTTGCCCAGTGCCCTGCATAATCGAATCCGCCCACTGGAACTATCCAACCTTCTGATGGATACAGATTGTGGTAAAGATATTATTCCTTAGGAGAACTGAACCCTCTGCCATGGTGTTATTCAGTTCAAATCCAATAAAATGTTATTGGTCACATACACATAGTTAGCAGATGTTCAAATCAAATTAAATGTATGTATATATCCCTTCTTACATCAGCTGATATCTCAAAGTGCTGTACAGAAACCCAGCCTAAAACCCCAAACAGCAAGCAATGCAGGTGTAGAAGCACGGTGGCTAGGAAATGCCAAAACCTAGGAAGAAACCTAGAGAGTAACCAGGCTATGAGGGGTGGCCAGTCCTCTTCTGGCTGTGCCGGGTGGAGATTATAACAGAACATGGCCAAGATGTTCAAATGTTCATAAATGACCAGCATGGTCAAATAATAATAATCACAGTAGTTGTTGAGGGTGCAACAGGTCAGCACCTCAGCAGTAAATGTCAGTTGGCTTTTCATAGCCGATCATTAAGAGTATCTCTACCGCTCCTGCTGTCTCTAGAGAGTTGAAAACAGTAGGTCTGGGACAAGGTAGCACGTCCGGTGAACAGGTCAGTGTTCCATAGCCAGATATAACAGACTGACCCTAGTCCTTCACAGTTTTATTTGAGACGACTGTACAACCATCAAAATTAATTGTTAGATTCAACAGAAGATCTCTTTGTTTCTTGGGACCTAGAACAAACATTTCTGTTTTGTCCGAGTTTAAAAGTAGAAAGTTTGCAGCCATCCACTTCCTTATGTCTGAAACACAGGCTTCTAGCGAGGGCAATTTTGGGGCTTCACCATGTTTCATTGAAATGTACAAGAGGTAAAATATATAGTGAAAACAATAGTAGTCCTAAAACGGAACCTTGAGAAACACCGAAATGTACAGTTGATTTGTCAGAGGACAAAACATTCACAGAGACAAACTGATATCTTCCCAACAGATAAGATCTAAACCAGGCCAGAACTTGTCCGTGTAGACCAATTTGGGTTTCCAATCTTTCCAAAAGAATGTGGTGATCGATTGTATCAAAAGCAGCACTAAGGTCTAGGAGCACGAGGACAGATGCAGAGACTCGGTCTGACACCATTAAAAGGTAATTTCCCACTTTCACAAGTGCAGTCTCAGTGCTATGACGGGGTCTAAAACCAGACTGAAGCATTTCGTATACATTGTTTGTCTTCAGGAAGGCAGTGAGTTGCTGCATAGCAGCTTTTTCTAAACATTTTGAGAGGAATGGAAGATTCGATATAGGCCGATAGGTTTTTAAATAGTTTCTGGGTCAAGGTTTTTGTTTTCAAGAGAGGCTTTATTACTGCCACTTTTAGTGAGTTTGGTACACATCCGGTGGATAGAGAGCCGTTTATTATGTTCAACACAGGAGGGCCAGGCACAGGAAGCAGCTCTTTCAGTAGTTTAGTTAGAATAGGGTCCAGTATGCAGCTTGAAGGTTTAGAGGCCATGATTATTTTCATCATTATGTTAAGAGAAATAGTACTAAAACACTTGAGTGTCTCTCTTGATCCTAGGTCCTGGCAGAGTTGTGCAGACTCAGGACAACTGAGCTTTGGAGAAATACGCAGATTTAAAGAGGAGTCTGTAATTTGCTTTCTAATGATCATGATCTTTTCCTCAAAGAGGTTCATGAATTTATGAAGTGAAAGCCATCCTCTCTTGGTGAATGCTGCTTTTTAGTTAGCTTTGCGACAGTGTCAAAAATAAATTTCCGATTGTTCTTATTTTCCTCAATTAAGGTGGAAAAATAGGATGATCGAGCAGCAGTGAGGGCTCTTCGATACTGCACGGTACTGTCTTTCCAAGCTAGTTGGAATACTTCCAGTTTGGTGTGGCGACATTTCCGTTCCAATTTTCTGGAAGCTTAATTCAGAGCTCGGGTATTTTCTGTATACCTGGGAGCTAGTTTCTTATGAAAAATGTTTTTAGTTTTTAGGGGTGCAACTGCATCTAGGGTATTGCGCAAGGTTAAATTGAGTTCCTCAGTTAGGG
The DNA here is from genome assembly GCF_021184085.1 of Oncorhynchus gorbuscha. Classification (NCBI taxonomy): domain Eukaryota; kingdom Metazoa; phylum Chordata; class Actinopteri; order Salmoniformes; family Salmonidae; genus Oncorhynchus; species Oncorhynchus gorbuscha. The sequence goes on along the minus strand of NC_060179.1, from coordinate 62,945,279 downwards.
GGGTTAACTGATTTTTGTCCTCTGACGTCCTTGGGTAGGCAGAGGGAGTCTGGAAGGGCATCAAGGAATCTTTGGGTTGTCTGAGAATTTATAGCATGACTTTAAATGCTCCTTGGTTGGGGTCTGAGAAGATTATTTGTTGTGATTGCAAACGTAATAAAATGGTGGTCTAGTCTATTTTTTTTGTAAATTGAAATTTGCTATTGTAAATGTTAGCAACACCTCAGCCTTTGCGGGATGCACGGTGGGGGGGGGGGGGGGGGGGGGATATGGTCACGAGTGTAACCAGGAGGTGAGGCCTCATTTAACACGGTAAATTCATCAGGCTTAAGCCATGTTTCAGTCAGGCCAATCACATCAAGATTATGATCAGTGATTAGTTCATTGACTATAACTGCCTTCGAAGTGAGGGATCTAACATTAAGTAGCCCTATTTTGAGATGTGAGGTATCACGATCTCTTTCAATAATGGCAGGAATAGGGGAGGTCTTTATTCTAGTGAGATTGCTAAAGCGAACACCGCCATGTTTAGTTTTGCCCAACTTAGGTCGAGGCACAGACACGGTCTGAGTGGGGATAGCTGAGCTGACTACACTGACTGTGCTAGTGGCATACTCTACTAAGCTGGCAGGCTGGCTAACAGCCTGCTGCCTGACCTGCACCCTATTTCATTGTGGAGTTAGAGCCCTGTCTATGTTGGTAGATAAGATGAGTGCACCCCTCCAGCTAGGATGGAGTCCGTCACTGCTCAACAGGCCAGGCTTGGTTCTGTTTGTGGGTGAGTCCCAGAAAGAAGGCCAATTATCTACAAATTCTATATTTTTGGAGGGGCAGAAAACAGTTTTCAACCAGCGATTGAGTTGTGAGACTGCTGTAGAGCTCATCACTCCCCCTAACTGGGAGGGGGCCAGAGACAATTACTCGATGCCGACACATCTTTCTAGCTGATTTACAGGCTGAAGCTATGTTGCGCTTGGTGACCTCTGACTGTTTCATCCTAACATCGTTGATGCCGACGTGGATAACAATATCCCTATACTCTCTACACTCGCCAGTTTTAGCTTTAGCCAGCACCATCTTCAGATTAGCCTTTACGTCGGTAGCCCTGCCCCCTGGTAAACAGTGTATGATAGCTGGATAATTCGTTTTAAGTCTAATAATGCGGGTAATGGAGTCGCCAATGACTAGGGTATTCAATTTGTCAAGCTAATGGTGGGAGCCTTCGGCGTCTCAGACCCCGTAACGGGAGGAGTAGAACTAGAGAAGGCTCGGCCTTAGACTCCGACTCGCTGCTTAATGTGGAAAACCGGTTGAAAGTTTCTGTCGGCTGAATGAGCGACACCGGTTGAGCATTCCTACAGCATTTCCCTCCAGAAACCATGAGAAAGTTGTCTGGCTGCGGGGACCGTGGGAGGGGATTTATACTAACGTTACTATCTGTACTTACTGGTGGCACAGACGCTGTTTCTGTCATGTTTTGTCTTAGATTGTCTTGTCATTTTGCTTTTCCCTCTGTTCATTTTCCCCCTGCTGGTCTTTTTAGGTTCGTTCCCCTTTTTCTCTCTCCCTTCCTCTCTCTCTTCTCTCTATCGTTCCGTTCCTGCTCCCAGCTGTTCCTATTCCCCTAATCAATCATTTAGTCTTCCCACACCTGTTCCCGATCCTTTTCCCTGATTAGAGTCCCTATTTCTCTCCTTGTTTTCCGTTCCTGCCCTGTCGGATCCTTGTCTATTGTTCACCGTGCTGTGTCTATGTATCGCCCTGTCGTGTCGTGTTTCCCTCAGATGCTGCGTGGTGAGCAGGTGTCTGAGTCTGCTACGTTCAAGTGCCTTCCCGAGGCAACCTGCAGTTCTTGATCAAGTCTCCAGTCTGTTCTCGTCATTACGAGTAGAATTATGCCTTTTGATTGTAAAGTTACTTTACTGGATTAAAAACTCTGTTTTCGCCAAGTCGCTTTTGGGTCCTCATTCACCTGCATAACAGAAGGATCCGACCAAAGAATGGACCCAGCGACTACAGATGCTCGTAACACTGCCGTCGAGATCCAAGGAGCCATGCTCGGCAGACACGAGCAGGAATTGTCTGCTGCTCGCCATGCCGTGGAGAACCTGGCCGCTCAGGTTTCCGACCTCTCTGGACAGTTCCAGAGTCTTCGTCTCGTGCCACCTGTTACTTCCTGGCCTGCCGAGCCTCCGGAACCTAGGGTTAATAACCCACCTTGCTACTCCGGGCAGCCCACGGAGTGCCGCTCCTTTCTCACCCAGTGTGATATTGTGTTCTCTCTCCAACCCAACACATACTCTAGCGAGAGAGCTCGGGTTGCTTACGTCATTTCACTCCTTACTGGCCGGGCTCGAGAGTGGGGCACAGCTATCTGGGAGGCAAGGGCTGATTGTTCTAACAATTACCAGAACTTTAAAGAGGAGATGATTCGGGTTTTTGACCGTTCAGTTTTTGGTAGGGAGGCTTCTAGGGCCCTGGCTTCCCTATGCCAAGGTGATCGATCCATAACGGATTACTCTATAGAGTTTCGCACTCTTGCTGCCTCTAGTGACTGGAACGAGCCGGCGCTGCTCGCTCGTTTTCTGGAGGGACTCACGCAGTGGTCAAAGATGAGATTCTCTCTCGGGAGGTTCCTTCCAGTGTGGACTCTTTGATTGCTCTCGCCATCCGCATAGAACGACGGGTAGATCTTCGTCACCAAGCTCGTGGAAGAGAGCTCGCGTCAACGGTGTTTCCCTGTTCCGCATCGCAACCATCTCCCTCCTCTGGCTCAGAGACTGAGCCCATGCAGCTGGGAGGTATTCGCATCTCGACCAAGGAGAGGGAACGGAGGATCACCAACCGCCTGTGCCTCTATTGCGGATTTGATGGACATTTTGTCAATTCATGTCCAGTAAAAGGCCAGAGCTCATCAGTAAGCGGAGGGCTACTGGTGAGCGCTACTACTCAGGTCTCTTCATCTAGATCCTGTACTACTATGTCGGTCCATCTACGCTGGACCGGTTCGGGTGCTACATGCAGTGCCTTGATTGACTCTGGGGCTGAGGGTTGTTTCATGGACGAAGCATGGGCTCGGAAACATGACATTCCTTTCAGACAGTTAGACAAGCCTACGCCCATGTTTGCCTTAGATGGTAGTCATCTTCCCAGTATCAGATTTGAGACACTACCTTTAACTCTCACAGTATCTGGTAACCACAGTGAGACTATTTCTTTTTGATTTTTCGTTCACCTTTTACACCTGTTGTTTTGGGTCATCCCTGGCTAGTATGTCATAATCCTTCTATTAATTGGTCTAGTAATTCTATCCTATCCTGGAACGTTTCTTGTCATGTGAAGTGTTTAATGTCTGCCATCCCTCCCATTTCTTCTGTCCCCACTTCTCAGGAGGAACCTGGCGATTTGACAGGAGTGCCGGAGGAATGTCATGATCTGCGCACGGTCTTCAGTCGGTCCCGAGCCAACTCCCTTCCTCCTCACCGGTCGTATGATTGTAGTATTGATCTCCTTCCGGGGACCACTCCTCCTCGGGGTAGACTATACTCTCTGTCGGTTCCCGAACGTAAGGCTCTCGAGGATTATTTATCTGTGTCTCTTGACGCCGGTACCATAGTGCCTTCTTCCTCTCCGGCCGGGGCGGGGTTCTTTTTTGTTAAGAAGAAGGACGGTACTCTGCGCCCCTGCGTGGATTATCGAGGGCTGAATGACATAACGGTTAAGAATCGTTATCCGCTTCCCCTTATGTCATCAGCCTTCGAGATTCTGCAGGGAGCCAGGTGCTTTACTAAGTTGGACCTTCGTAACGCTTACCATCTCGTGCGCATCAGAGAGGGGGACGAGTGGAAAACGGCGTTTAACACTCCGTTAGGGCATTTTGAGTACCGGGTTCTGCCGTTTGGTCTCGCCAATGTGCCAGCTGTTTTTCAGGCATTAGTTAATGATGTTCTGAGAGACATGCTGAACATCTTTGTTTTTGTCTATCTTGACGATATCCTGATTTTTTCACCGTCACTCGAGATTCATGTTCAGCACGTTCGACGTGTTCTACAGCGCCTTTTAGAGAATTGTCTCTACGTGAAGGCTGAGAAGTGCTCTTTTCATGTCTCCTCCGTTACTTTTCTCGGTTCCGTTATTTCCGCTGAAGGCATTCAGATGGATTCCGCTAAGGTCCAAGCTGTCAGTGATTGGCCCGTTCCAAGGTCACGTGTCGAGTTGCAGCGCTTTTTAGGTTTCGCTAATTTCTATCGGCGTTTCATTCGTAATTTCGGTCAAGTTGCTGCCCCTCTCACAGCTCTTACTTCTGTCAAGACGTGTTTTAAGTGGTCCGGTTCCGCCCAGGGAGCTTTTGATCTTCTAAAAGAACGTTTTACGTCCGCTCCTATCCTCGTTACTCCTGACGTCACTAGACAATTCATTGTCGAGGTTGGCGCTTCAGAGGTAGGCGTGGGAGCCATTCTATCCCAGCGCTTCCAGTCTGACGATAAGGTTCATCCTTGCGCTTATTTTTCTCATCGCCTGTCGCCATCTGAGCGCAACTATGATGTGGGTAACAAGAACTGCTCGCCATCCGCTTAGCCCTAGGCGAATGGCGACAGTGGTTGGAGGGGGCGACCGTTCCTTTGTCGTTTGGACAGACCATAAGAACCTTGAGTACATCCGTTCTGCCAAACGACTTAATGCCCGTCAAGCTCGTTGGGCGTTGTTTTTCGCTCGTTTCGAGTTTGTGATTTCTTACCGTCCGGGTAGCAAAAACACCAAGCCTGATGCCTTATCCCGTCTGTTTAGTTCTTCTGTGGCTTCTACTGATCCCGAGGGATTCTTCCTTATGGGCGTGTTGTCGGGTTGACAGTCTGGGGAATTGAAAGACAGGTTAAGCAAGCACTCACGCACACTGCGTCGCCGCGCGCTTGTCCTAGTAACCTCCTTTTCGTTCCTGTTTCCACTCGTCTGGCTGTTCTTCAGTGGGCTCACTCTGCCAAGTTAGCTGGTCATCCCGGTGTTCGAGGCACTCTTGCGTCTATTCGCCAGCGCTTTTGGTGGCCGACTCAGGAGCGTGACACGCGCCGTTTCGTGGCTGCTTGTTCGGACTGCGCGCAGACTAAGTCGGGTAACTCTCCTCCTGCCGGTCGTCTCAGACCGCTCCCCATTCCTTCTCGACCATGGTCTCACATCGCCCTAGACTTCATTACCGGTCTGCCTTTGTCTGCGGGGAAGACTGTGATTCTTACGGTTGTCGATAGGTTCTCTAAGGCGGCACATTTCATTCCCCTCGCTAAACTTCCTTCCGCTAAGGAGACGGCACAAATCATCATCGAGAATGTGTTCAGAATTCATGGCCTCCCGTTAGACGCCGTTTCAGACAGAGGCCCGCAATTCACGTCACAGTTTTGGAGGGAGTTCTGTCGTTTGATTGGTGCGTCCGTCAGTCTCTCTTCCGGGTTTCATCCCCAGTCTAACGGTCAAGCAGAGAGGGCCAATCAGACGATTGGTCGCATACTACGCAGCCTTTCTTTCAGAAACCCTGCGTCTTGGGCAGAACAGCTCCCCTGGGCAGAATACGCTCACAACTCGCTTCCTTCGTCTGCTACCGGGTTATCTCCGTTTCAGAGTAGTCTGGGTTACCAGCCTCCTCTGTTCTCATCCCAGCTTGCCGAGTCCAGCGTTCCCTCCGCTCAAGCGTTTGTCCAACGTTGTGAGCGCACCTGGAGGAGGGTGAGGTCTGCACTTTGCCGTTACAGGGCACAGACTGTGAGAGCCGCCAATAAACGCAGGATTAAGAGTCCAAGGTATTGTTGCGGCCAGAGAGTGTGGCTTTCCACTCGCAACCTTCCTCTTACGACAGCTTCTCGTAAGTTGACTCCGCGGTTCATTGGTCCGTTCCGTGTCTCCCAGGTCGTCAATCCTGTCGCGGTGCGACTGCTTCTTCCGCGACATCTTCGTCGCGTCCATCCTGTCTTCCATGTCTCCTGTGTCAAGCCCTTTCTTCGCACCCCCGTTCGTCTTCCCTCCCCCTCCCGTCCTTGTCGAGAGCGCACCTATTTACAAGGTACGTAGGATCATGGACATGCGTTCTCGGGGACGGGGTCACCAATACTTAGTGGATTGGGAGGGTTACGGTCCTGAAGAGAGGAGTTGGGTTCCGTCTCGGGACGTGCTGGACCGTTCACTTATTGATGATTTCCTCCGTTGCCGCCAGGATTCCTCCTCGAGTGCGCCAGGAGGCGCTCGGTGAGTGGGGGGGGTACTGTCATGTTTTGTCTTAGATTGTCTTGTCATTTTGCTTTTCCCTCTGTTCATTTTCCCCTGCTGGTCTTTTTAGGTTCGTTCCCCTTTTTCTCTCTCCCTTCCTCTCTCTCTTCTCTCTATCGTTCCGTTCCTGCTCCCAGCTGTTCCTATTCCCCTAATCAATCATTTAGTCTTCCCACACCTGTTCCCGATCCTTTTCCCTGATTAGAGTCCCTATTTCTCTCCTTGTTTTCCGTTCCTGCCCTGTCGGATCCTTGTCTATTGTTCACCGTGCTGTGTCTATGTATCGCCCTGTCGTGTCGTGTTTCCCTCAGATGCTGCGTGGTGAGCAGGTGTCTGAGTCTGCTACGTTCAAGTGCCTTCCCGAGGCAACCTGCAGTTCTTGATCAAGTCTCCAGTCTGTTCTCGTCATTACGAGTAGAATTATGCCTTTTGATTGTAAAGTTACTTTACTGGATTAAAAACTCTGTTTTCGCCAAGTCGCTTTTGGGTCCTCATTCACCTGCATAACAGTTTCATCCTTTCCTACACTGAAATTACCCTTGCCTAACGATTGCGTCTGAAGCTGGGCTTGCAGCACAGCTATCCTCGCTGTGAGGCGATCGTTCTCCTGTATATTATGAGTACAGCGACTGCAATTAGAAGGCATCATGTTAATGTCACTACTTAGCTTCGGCTGGTGGAGGTCCTGACGAACCATATTCAGATAAAACGTCCGGAGTGAAAAAGTTGAATGAAAAAAAGTTGAGTGAGGGAAAAACTAGAAATATAAACGGTAATTAAAAAGTAAAAACCGTAAAGTTGTCAGGTAGCAATGTAATGTTATTGTGAGTGTAGCGAAATGCTTGTGTTTCTAGTTCCAACAGTGGAGCAATATCTAACAAGTGATCTAACAATTCCACAACAACTACCTAATACACACAAATCTAAGTAAAGGAATGGAAGAAGAATATATACATATATGGATTAGAAGTGACCAAGCAGAATAGACAAGATGGTATAAAATACAGCATATAAATATGAGATGAGTAATGCAAGATGTGTAAAATGTATTAAAGTGGCATTGTTAAAGTGACTAGTAATCAATCCATTTATTAAAGTCGCCAATGATTTCAAGTATGTATGAAGGCAGCAACCTCTCTATGATAGTGATGACTGTTTAACGGTCTGATGGCCTTGAGATAGAGGCTATTTTTCAGTCTCTCTGTCCCAGCTTTGATGAACCTGTACTGACCTCACCTTCTGGATGGTAAAAGGGTGAACAGGCAGTGGCTTGGGTGGTTGTTGTCCTTGATGATCTTTTTGGCCTTCCTGTGACATTGGGTGCTGTAGGTGTCCTGGAGGGCAGGTAGTTTGCCCCCGGTGATGCATTGTGCAGACCGCCCCACCCTCTGGAGAGCCCTGCTGTTATGGGTGGTGTGGTTGCCGTACCAGGTGGTGATGCAGACCGACAGGATGCTCTCAATTGTGCATATGTAAAAGTTTGTGAGGGTTTTAGGTGACAAGCCAAATTTCTTGCGCCTTCTTCTTGGTTCTCCCCAGACCTGACTGCCCTTAACCAACACAAAAACATCCTATGGCGTTCTGCATTAGCATCGAACAGCCCCTGTGATATGCAGCTTTTCAGGGAAGCTAGAAACCATTATACACAGGCAGTTAGAAAAGCCAAGGCTATCTTTTTCAAGCAGAAATTTGCTTCCTGCAACACTAACTCAAAAAAGTTCTGAGACACTATAAATTCCATGGAGAATAAGAACACCTCCTCCCAGCTGCCCACTGCACTGAAGATAGGAAACACTGTCACCACTGATAAATCCACTATAATTGAGAATTTCAATAAGCATTTTTCTACGGCTGGCCATGCTTTCCACCTGGCTACCCCTACCTCGGTCAACAGCACTGCAACAGCACTGCACCCCCCACAGCAACTCGCCCAAGCCTTCCCTATTTCTCCTTCTCCCAAATCCAGTCAGCTGATGTTCTGAAAGAGCTGCAAAATCTGGACCCCTACAGATAAGCCGGGCTAGACAATCTAGACCCATTCTTTCTAAAATTATCTGCCGAAATTGTTGCCACCCCTATTACTAGCCTGTTCAATATCTCTTTCATGTTGTCTGAGATTCCCAAAGATTGGAAAGCAGCTGAGGTCATCCCCCTCTTCAAAGTGGGGGACACTCTTGACGCAAACTGCTACAGACCTATATCTATCCTACCCTGCCTTTCTAAGGTCTTCGAAAGCCAAGTGAACAAACAGATTACCGACCATTTAGAATCTCACCATATCCTCTCTGCTATGCAATCTGGTTTCAGAGCTGGTCATGGGTGCAACTCAGCCACGCTCAAGGTCCTAAACGATATCTTAACCACCATCGATAAGAAACATTACTGCGCAGCCGTATTCATTAATCTGGCCAAGGCTTTCGACTCTGTCAATCACCACATCCTCATCGGCAGACTCGACAGCCTTGGTTTCTCAAATGATTGCCTCGCCTGGTTCACCAACCACTTCTCTGATAGAGTCAAATCGGAGGGTCTGTTGTCCGGACCTCTGGCAGTCTTCTCGTTATACATCAATGAGGTCGCTCTTGCTGCTGGTGAGTCTCGGATCCACCTCTACGCAGACTACACCATTCTGTATACTTCTGGCCCTTCTTTGGACACTGTGTTAACAACCCTCCAGGCAAGCTTCAATGCCATACAACTCTCCTTCCGTGGCCTCCAATTGCTCGTAAATACAAGTAAAACTAAATGCATGCTCTTCAACCGATCGCTGCCTGCACCTGCCCGCCTGTCCAACATCACTACTCTGGACAGCTCTGACTTAGAATACGTGGACAACTACAAATACCTAGGTGTCTGGTTAGACTGTAAACTCTCCTTCCAGACCCACATCAAACATCTCCAAAGTTAAATCTAGAATTGACTTCCTATTTCGCAACAAAGCATCCTTCACTCATGCTGCCAAACATACCCTTGTAAAACTGACCATCCTACCAATCCTCGACTTGGCGATGTCATTTACAAAATAGCCTCCAATACCCTACTCAACAAATTGGATGCAGTCTATCACAGTGCCATCCATTTTGTCACCAAAGCCCTATATACTACCCACCATTGCGACCTGTACCCACTGGCTCCATGTCATCTACAAGACCCTGCTAGGTAAAGTCCCCCCTTATCTCAGCTCGCTGGTCACCATTGCATCACCCACCTGTAGCACGCGCTCCAGCAGGTATATCTCACTGGTCACCCCCAAAACCAATTCTTTCTTTGGCCGCCTCTCCTTCCAGTTCTCTGCTGCCAATGACTGGAACGAACTGCAAAAATCTCTGAAACTGGAACCACTTATCTCCCTCACTAGCTTTAAGCACCAGCTGTCAGAGCAGCTCACAGATTACTGCACCTGTACATAGCCAACCTAGAATTTAGCCCAAACAACTACCTCTTTCCCTACTGTATTTATTTTATTTATTTATTTTGCTCCTTTGCACCCCATTATTTTTATTTCTACTTTGCACATTCTTCCACTGCAAATCTACCATTCCAGTGTTTACTTGCTATATTGTATTTACTTTGCCACCATGGGCTTTTTTTTTGCCTTTGCCTCCCTTCTCACCTCATTTGCTCACATCGTATATAGACTTGTTTCTACTGTATTATTGACTGTATTTTTGTTTTACTCCATGTGTAACTCTGTGTCGTTGTATGTGTCGAACTGCTTTGCTTTATCTTGGCCAGATCGCAATTGTAAAGGAGAACTCGTTCTCAACTTGCCTACCTGGTTAAATAAAGGTGAAAAAATAAATATATATATATATATCCATCTATACCAGGATTCCCCAAAGTCGGTCCTATCCCCTCTGAGTGAACTTGTTGGTTTTGCCCTAGCACTACAGAGCTGATTAACCTACTCATCATAAGGCTTTAATTATTTGAACCAGCTGTGTAGTGTATGGCCACAGGACCAACTTTAGGAAACCCTGATCTATACAATGACGCAGTCGTGTCGGTATAGGATTCCTGATGGATTTTCAAAAAATTCTATGTAAGTGTAGGCTGTGTGTGACTGGCTCACTGATTTTTTTATCCAGACCAATTTAAGGATATGGACGTGTCATCTCAGCTGACCATCAACTTAACGCCTCATGTCCACCAGATGCATCAAACTCTTTGCGTTCTGGCATTCATTGTCAATGGAGCAGTCTGAAACGCTATGTTGGGGGTCTCGCACTAGGCTGCGGTGCATTCTCTACCTCATGAGTTCAGCATTGATTTACCATGCGGTGATACAAACGAAAGTAGGCCTGCACAAGCAGACTCCAACAAGTTTTTCAACTTTAGTTTATATCACCGCATGGTAAATCAATGCTGAACGTACCGCAGCCTAGTGCGACACCCCCAACATAACGTTTTGGACTGCTCCATTGACAATGAATGACTTCCGCCAGAACCAAAGAGTTTGATGCATCTGGTGGACATGAGGCGTTAAGTTAAATTGCAGCATTCAAAACAACTGGGAACTCTGAAATCACCGACTTCAGTGCGCTCAAGACAACTGAGAACTCTGAAAAGAAATGAGCGCCGAATGGGGAAAAACCTTTTGAATGGTCATCCAACTCGGAATTTCAAGTCGGAAACTCAGGTATCTTTCTAGAACGCCAGCATTCCGACCTGCAGATCACTGACATCATCATTTGACCTATTTTTTTTAGTTCCCATTTATTTTGAAAGCACCATACTTTCATAAATTTTCACGGACAAAAGTCTAATTGGCCGACAGAGACTAGCCAATTAAAAAAGAGGAACACGTGCATGGTCCAAGGACCAACATTTATTCATTCTAGTTTGATGTCATTTCTCCACGGATCAGTCAGGCCAACTCCGTTACAAATGTACAGGTAACTACCAAAATAATATCGAAACACTTAAGTAAATTTTGGATACAAAGTATATTGAAAGCAGGTGCTTCCACACAGGTGTGGTTCCTGATTTAATTAAGCAAATAACATCCCATCATGCTTAGTTAGGGCCATTTATAAAAATCCTGCGCAGGCCATTATTTTAGCTACCATGGCTATACCCCCATAGGATGACAATGCTGCCATCCACTGAGCACGAGTGGTCACTGAATGGTTTGATGAGCATGAAAACGATGCAAGCCATATACCATGGTTGTCTCAGTCACCAAAGAATAATACCTGCCAGTCCATGACAGCCTGTCCAGCCAAGCCAACCATCTCAGCAGGATACACGCTCGCACGCACACACACACATATGCATACACACATCCACAAAGGCTTTCTCTATTCCAGCGATGCCTGCTGGAAAGCCATATACAGCTGTGTCAACACTTTGAAAATATACAGCGCAGTAAATCTGCACCGGAAATGTTGTCTTTGCATCTCAAATTAACTTCTATCAACCATATTTGTTCTTCCCCTAACAAACCCCCTCTAGCTTTACCCTTCCCTGGTTACTTTATGGATTATAGTCATAAACCGTATCTCGCTCTTGTATGATGGTGGCAGAAGGATTCCCTACTGTTTAAGCAACCTCATTGTTGTATGTAAGCCAGAGGCTCTTGCTGTGAGGCTGCCTGCATGAAAATAGACCTACTAATGAAAGTACATGATCATTAGGCTGTTTGTGTGAGAAACATATTTTGTAATGAGTTGTTTAACGTATGGAAGCACATTCATCAACCAGCAGCAGAGTTCTTTGTTGTTGCATTGTTAATCAGCAACCAGGACATTTTCAGTGAGAAAAAATTCAGCCATAACCAGTAACCACCGTTTCAGTGATGCGTCCTGCTCAACTGTGTACTGTGCCGTTTCGCAAACACACCTCAAATACAAATCAGATCCAAAGTAAATTATACAGTAGAAGGAATGTTCCTGTTTGTAGGGGGATGGGAAGTGTCCTGTCCAGCAGGTGTCCTGTCCAGCAGCCTTGCTCTACTTTAGGTCTAAGGTCATCACATTGTGAGAAGGAAGGATGTCCCCCACATTTCCCTTTCCCTCCAGCTCTGTCTCCCACTCCCTCGTCTGACCGTTTCACCCTCTCCCTCCCTCTGTGAGAAAGGAAGCTTATCACATTCACTTCACTGTGTGTGGTGTAGTGGGTCGACACACATACTCAGATGGTTTCATTTGCTTTAGAACTACGGTGGAGTACAGTAGTTCTTGGAGAGTAGATGGGCATGCTTTTTTCCATGTCCGATGAGTCTGAGCTATGAGCTACACCCTAAACGTTGTGAGAAGAAAACACACAAAAGTTACTGTAAAAAGGCACTGATTTGATCTAATGAGTGTGGATGTGGATGGCTGATCTGTGATTTGTGACAAGACAGGTGGTTCATCCTTAAACTCAGCTGACTTAGTGACTCATCACTTTCCACATTCTTGACAAATATATCACAATATTCCCGCCCTGCCTGGAATCACTGCCATGAGATTCAATCTGATTTCTCTGTCAATGAACTGATTCTCACAACTATTCAACCATGGTTGTTGAGTCTAATGCCAGTCATGGACATGCAGCAACATTATGTGGACACTCAGGGAGAGTCCCTAAAACTCACAGAGTGACTGGAGATATGATAGTCACAGTATTTCCTGGACAGTTGACTGAGACTCAGCCAGTTGGTTGTAGTCAAGAGGTGCCCCATTATAACCTTCTGGGTCACGTAACATGTTATCTTGCTCAAAAATGTTGCCTAAACTTTACCAAGAGCAGCAATAGCGCAAGATATACTAGCTGAGGAAAACATGTCTGTGTGTCCCCTACTGTTTTACAAAGTAATGTTTCATCAGGCCCTACACCCAAACAAGGGCACTGCGTTCATCCACCTCTGGCCTGCTCGCCTCCCTACCACTGAGGAAGTACAGTTCCCGCTCAGCCCAGTCAAAACTGTTCGCTGCTCTGGCCCCCCAATGGTGGAACAAACTCCCTCACGACGCCAGGACAGCGGAGTCAATCACCACCTTCCGGAGACACCTGAAACCCCACCTCTTTAAGGAATACCTAGGATAGGATAAGTAATCCTTCTCACCCCCCCCCTTTAAGATTTAGATGCACTATTGTAAAGTGACTGTTCCACTGGATGTCATAAGGTGAATGCACCAATTTGTAAGTCGCTCTGGATAAGAGCGTCTGCTAAATGACTTAAATGTAAATGTAATGTAAATGTAATATTGGTCCATTGGAGAACAGAAATCAAACATGAGGGTTGGTCTGACTCCACAAATTCTTCAAAAGGGAGCAACATTTCATGCAGAAATGTGATATATTCTCGCTGTCTTCTTGAAAGAAGGAAGTGTACATTTCATAGACAGAACAGTGTGCAAGAGACTGAAAAGACAGCATTCAGATAGCAGTGAGGGCTTGCTAGTGGGGTGGTGGGAGGCTGTGTAGCAGCCCTCAGTTCAGCTCCCAGGCAGGGTGGCAGATGAATATTATCATATATGACGGCTCAGCACAGCCTAAGTTAACTCACACACACACACACACACACACACACACACACACACACACACACACACACACACACACACACACACACACACACACACACACACACACACACACACACACACACACACACACACACACACACACACACACACACACACACACACACACACACACACACACACCGGACCATGTTAACTCGGTCAGCTTCCCACCATTCCCCAGGACTGATGCCTTAATCTGACAGACATATGCTGCCTCAGGAACATAACAGCCTCCAGCTAAATATGGAATGAAGAGCATCATGTGGATGTTCCTTTAGCCTCTGATTGTCAACAAAAACATAGCATTAAGTTGGACAGTTTGGTTGAGGGTGGGGAGATCAAAATGTATCATAAATCCAAGACAATAAAGTCATTTGAAAATGAAAAAAGGCGACAGAAATGTCATGGGGGCATGGACTTCAGCTGTACCTTAGCAATGACAATGGATTGAGAGATTTGAGACCCATTACATTAGTTTTTATTGATTTCAAGAAAGAGCAGGAATTGTGTCTGATTGAGAGTGCTTTTCATTACTCCACCCTTCCACAACCACACACAGCAACATTTTTAAAGGGAGTAAAACTGGGGGGGAAACAGAGCCTTTCCTGGACCAGGCCGGACATCTGTTCTCAACACAGGAAATCATTCTCCAAAATGGAGGCCCCACACTGTCTCCCTGTGTGTGTGTGTGTGTGTGTGTGTGTGTGTGTGTGTGTGTGTGTGTGTGTGTGTGTGTGTGTGTGTGTGTGTGTGTGTGTGTGTGTGTGTGTGTGTGTGTGTGTGTGTGTGTGTGTGTGTGTGTGTGTGTGTGTGTGTGTGTGTGTGTGTGTGTGTGTGTGTGTGTTGGATTGAACTCTAGATCTATTTTTTTCTCTCTGTTCTTCTCCTTTGATGAGTGGTCCTCAGTGCATCATTTAAACCAGCTAGCAGTACTCTCTGCATCACAGGCATCCTCTGTTGTAGCTGAGATAAAACAGCTGTGTCACAGTGGAAGAGAAAGACAGGGAGAGAAATAGAGAGAGATAGAAGGAGGAGGGAAAAGAGTGAGGAGAAGTGGAGAAGAAGAAGGGGGGAGAGAGAGAGAGGGGGAAAGACAGGACGAGAGAAGGAGTAGGAGAAAGAAAGGAGCGTCAAGGGGAGGTTTGATTTGGTGTGTAAAGGAGGATGGGATTAAGTCTATATTGGCCTAACCTCTGTTCACTGTCTTCTGATACAAACTTCATCATCTCCCAAATCTGACACATCATGTACAGTACTGTAGGACTTGCCCTCAGGAGATAACCCCTTAAACTCCTGGAAGATTCTCAACTGTGTCACAAAAAGTTTTCTCCCCTTAAGTTTCTTTATAATATTGCGTGATTTGAAATCTAAACTGCTTTGTGCTTCTAGCTAAGGGAGGCCTCTGCATATCAATAGGACTGTATGGGGTCTTTCTGTGAATTAGCTGTAACCATCCACGCTCAAAAGCAGGGAGGAATCTTCATTTGTTTACCCCTGCAGCCTTTGTGAGAGGACCATTCATTTTCTGTTCCAGTAAACGCTTGTCGCATGTTCATTACAGACAGCACAGTTGCATCATTATCCTGGTCAGATAAACATCTCCTGGTTGTCTTCTGTGTCAGTGATTGCATAAATGAATGTGAATATCATAATTTGTATGATCCTATATTATATTGTGTGGATATCATGATCCATATCATCCTATGTACTTTACACTACATAACCAAATGTATGTGGACACCTGCTCGTCAAACATCTCATTCCAAAATCATGGGCGTTAATATGGAGTTGGTCCCCCCTTTGCTGCTATAACAGCCTCCACTCTTCTGGGAAGGCTTTCCACTAGACGTTGGAACATTGCTGCGGGGACTTGCTTCTATTCAGCTACAAGAGCATTAGTGAGCTTGGGCACTGATGTTGGGCGATTAGGCCTGGCTTGCAATCGTGGTTCCAATTCATCCCAAAAGGTGTTCAATGAGGTTGAGGTCAGGGCTCTATGCAGGCCAGTCAAGCTCCTTTACACTGATCTCAACAAACCATTTCTGTATGGACCTCGCTTTGTGCACAGGGGCAATGGCATGCTGAAACAGGAAAGGGCTTTCCCCAAACTGTTGCCACAAAGTTGAAGGTACAGAATCATCTAGAATGCCATTGTATGCTGTAGAGTTAAGATTTCCCTTCACGGGAACTGAGGGGACTAGCCCAAACCATGAAAAACAGTCCCAAAGAAGAATTATTGTCCTGCCAGAGGCAGTTTGGAACTTGGTAGTGAGTGTTGCAACCGAGGACTGACGATTTTTACAGGCTTCAGCACTCGGTGGTCCTGTTCTATGAGCTTGTGTGACCTGCTCCTAGACATTTACACTTCACAATAACTGAGCTTACACTTGACCAGAGTAGACATTTGATGAACTGACTTGTTGGAAATAGCATCCACGGTGAAAGTCACTGAGCTCTTCAGTAAGGCCATTCTACAGCCAATGTTTGTCTATGAAGATTGCATTGCTGTGTGCTCGATTTTATACACCTGTCAGCAACGGATGTGGATGAAATAGCTGAATCTACTAATTTGGGGATGTCCCTTTACTTTTGTATATATAGTGTATTTGTATTCAATGTGTATTCGTATAATATACTATACTACTGTTTGTATACTATGTAGGACTAGCCTAGATATCATGATATGATAAAGAGAAAGAGAACGAATGAAAAAAAGGTAAAACATTATAAGGGTATATTGCCTTTGTGTAAGAGAAGCTGTAAGAGAAAGTCATACCAAGTTAAAGGAACAATCAATGCCGACTGACTTCCTCTTAAAAAAAACAACTGTTTTTTTATTGTCACATAAACCAGATAGGTGCAGTGAAATGTGTTGTTTAGCAGGATAAAGCTATAGAACTACGGCACCCCTGGAGCAAATTAGGGTGAAGTGTCTTACTCAAGGATACATCTACAGATTTTTTACTTTATCGGCTCAGGTATTCTAATCAGCAACCTTTCGATTACTGACCCAACACTCTAACCACTAGACTACCTGCCGCCCTTTCTAATTTCATTATGTAATAGTTATGTCATGGCTGTTCTACGGTCAACACGCGTCAGTGTGGAAATGATGTAAGGGGTGTGGTGAAGTGAGGTCAGTTTTCTATAATTGTTACACAATCCTTTGGCAATCCATGAAACGGGAGCGATCCAATGTATTCCTATCCTCACAGTATGGTTCATTGTGTATCAGTAACTAAGGAGAGATGGGAAAAGGCAAGAAGTAGTTTAAGCCAACAGTATGGGGCCAAATTAGATTTGTTTTATACTCTAAGGGATTGGATCTGTCCCAAGACTTGGTTGTTTTTCCTTGGAAACCCATTCAATTCTCACTGTATGCTGTCTTTCATCCCATCCACTCCTCCTCCAAACCCTGAAGCAGTAGGTCTAAACCAGCCGTAACAACAGAGCACCCTCCCCTCCCTTGACCCTTCCAATCTGTACAATGGCTCTTCCTCTCAACTGCCATTGTGCAATGACATGAGTCCTCTGGACGTGTAGGTGGACTTAACATGTACTCCTGTGAATGAGTCACACGTGCCCTTGACGGTCGGATGCACTGAAGTCATGATGTCAGTACTATGTTGAGGATTGACAGCAGGAACTGCCAGGAGTTCCTGTAACATGCTGAATATATATAATAATTTACTATGTTTAACTGTTGTTTTAATCTGTGATGTCACCAGTGAGAGGAGCCTCTAACATTCCCCAAAGAAATAGGAGAGATACAGCAGACACTTTGATTTGATCCTTCGAGCCAACACTCTGAGAGCAATTCAATAATCGTGTCATACATGATGCCATTTCATTATTCATTTGCAAATTCCAAACACATTACGAAAGATGAATATATTAATGTCATTATCACCATCAAATGACAACAGGGGCGTAGGCACTGGTGGGCCTGGGTGGGTGCAGAGCCATCCACTGGAAAGCCAAGCCCATCGAGTGTTCAGTGTTCCAAACGGGACATGAATTGTTATTTTACCTGAGTACAGCACTAGACTTGGGCAGGAGCTCACCAGGACCAGCACCGCAAATGTTATTCTGCTTGAGTTCCTGCACCTCCTATAGAATATTAGTGCAATAGTAAATATAAACGGTACCTGCACCCAACATGAGTACTGGAACCTATTTCAATCCAAGTCAAGCACTGGCTTAAACACACATACACCCTCAGATGGAAGGGGGTGGGCAGGTGGGGAAATGAAAGGAATATTGGCAATAATAATAATAATAATAAATTTTATTTGGCAGATGACTGTCAGGACACTCAAGGACATCTTACATAAAATCTAGTGCTGCACATAAAATCAATCATTTAGGCCTATGTAATGAATTTGAATTATGCTTGATTATTTATTGGAAAAAAAACAATAAAAACAAATCAGCTTAAAAATGTGCAAAATAACGGGCAGGTTATGGCACTTGTCACTTGCACTGATACCATATGCAGTAAACAGTAGCCATCACTGTGTAGGCTTGGCTACACTGTGTAGGCTTGGCTACACTGTGTAGGCTTGGCTACACTGTGTAGGCTACTCCCCATTATCTATCTAGCTAAGACTCACTAGCCAACTTGGCTAGCAAAAACAAGTACAATGGCTAAACAAAGCTCACAGGTACATTGTTTGTTGTAGAAAATGTCAACTTATTTGATATCAGTGATTTTGTCATAAAGGGCCTCCAGTCCCTCTCTATATCAATCACTGATCGCATTGATCTAATCAAGCGCATTAAATACAGTTTCAGTACATTCAGAGACAATGATCAGCACTACAACGCTGTTTTCTCTGCTAACGCAAGCAATGCAAGCGGTACCAGAGCGCCAAGTCTAGGTCCAAAAGGCTCCTTAACAGCTTCTACCCCCAAGCACCCCCTTTGTTTTTACGGTGTTACTCGCTGTTTTATTAAAACGGCATGGTTGATTACGGGCTTATACGTAAACAAGGTATGGTCTACACCTGTTGAATTCGGCGCATGTGACAAATACAATTTGATTCATTAAAGACTTTCAGAAATCATGAAATACGCTTCACTTCGACTCGAATTTAATTGGAAATATAACTTTGCCCTATGCTTCTCCACCCATGCGCTATAGTTGGGCCCTATAGGCATTTAATTGATATCACACAATACATTGTAGGCGCACTTGGTCTCCCGCGCCCAGCAGAGAATTGCACTCGGATTTTGACTTATAAAGTGATCTCGACTAAGAAAAGGTTGGTGACCACTGTTCTAGTCTATATAGGCTATGGCTGCCTATTGTGATTATTACTGTTATATCAGGGCATTATGTTCTAATCTCAAAGTCTATTAATTATAGGCCTATGGTTTATTATGTTTCGGGTCTATGTGAGTCCTATGTTAAATGCAATAATCTTGGATTTCAAGACTATCTGGTCTGTAATGCGAAATTACATGTCAGATGGTTTGTTGTGTTAGATCGATTACAGTAGGGTATAGGGTAGGCTATGTTTGTATGATAATTGAATGATGATTTGAGTGCCCAAATTGTGGTCCACCTACATTTTTGCTGGCCCCGCAATCGACGGATTTCTGCCTACACCGCCGAATGACAGTTTAAGCTTGTTGCACCAGATAAGACTTTATCTTCTATCAGTGCAATTTTGTCTTAAGTTTTTCATATGTTTTTAATATTTATATATATATATATAAATATACATGGAACTAATGAAACATTTTTGAGGGTGAGGGGTTGTCTGTCACCACCGGGGCGGAGCGGAGCGATGACGTATGATAAACGTTTAGCCATGTAGAGAATCCGCTATCCTTTGCATTGCATTGGACTGCATTGGAGTAGGTTGGCTAACCTGGATAGAGAGGGGTGGTAGTGGCAGGATAACTATTAACATCGGATTTAATACATACAATTCTTGTAAACGTTTCTTATACATTTACATCTTTAATCGTAATACATGGATGTTTATTTGGTGGTACCCTAGATTTCTCATGAAGGTAGGCTTTTTTGTTATTAATATATTTTCGCTGTTGCATTTCGACTGTGCACAGCTCAGCTCCCTATGAGTCGTCGGTCTGTCATTACAGGATATAGATCGTAGCCTATCTACCGTTTATAGACAGTAATAAAAACACGTCTACCTTGACATCTAAACTTATAATATAATAATAATTGACTCACCGATCTGATATCTGGACTGTCTCGTCACGGCATTCACGAGATGGACGAAGACAATCAAGGTAAGAACCACGATGATTCAATCACCGTCTCTCTTTCCCTCTCTCTCTCTCCCATCATCTGCTGTGATGTGTGCATGTACTGATTAGGGACCAAATGATATGCGCCGTAAAGCATGAGTCGAGGCATACAACTGTAACCACCAATGCATGCATTTAATCATCAGCAATTGATCTTGATTTTCCTTCAACACTAAGGTGTTAAGAAATACATTGGTATTGTATCAACTGTTGTCAGACATGGGGCTGCATCTGGGTTAGGGTATAAAGATACCTAGTGGAGGATGGTTACTGTTCGTATTTCTTAATCATCAGGTGGGACAATAAATTATGATTACCCATCAAATAACAGGGTATATAGTAAATTACCTCAGTGTGAGGAATGCATAAAAACGCATGCAATGTTTAGTGCTTCTTCGACAAAATTCGTCTGTGTTTAATGTCGCTTTGAAGTTTGTGCTGGAGCTCTAGCTACGCTTCGCTTCTTTCCATTATAAAGCAGTTATATTGAAACAGCCGCTCAAGGCCCTGGACGTGTGAAAAAGATAAGATAAAGGTATCCTTTTTAAACCAGGAAAGCGAACTTTTACAACATTCATCAGATCCTTCAGAGTGGTATCCGTTCCAAATGGTTTTCCAGTTGAAATCGGAAGTTTACATATACTTAGGTTGGAGTCATTAAAACACGTTTTTCAACCACTCCACAAATTTCTTGTTAACAAACTATAGTTTTGGCAAGTTGGTTAGGACATCTACTTTGTGCATGACACAATTAATTTTTTCCAACAATTGTTTACGGACATATTATTTCACTTATAATTCATTGTATCAGAATTATAGTGGGTCAGAAGTTTACATACACTAAGTTGACTGTGCCTTCAAACTGCTTGGAAAATTCCAGAAAATGATGTCATGGCTTTAGAAGCTTCTGATTAGCTTCTGCTAATTTCCATAATTTGAGTCAATTGAAGGTGTACCTGTGGGTGTATTTCAAGGCCTATCTTCAAACTCAGTGCCTCTTTTCTTGACATGGGAAAATCAAAAGAAATCAGCCAAGACCTCAGAAAAATAATTGTAGACCTCCACAAGTCTGGTTCATCCTTGGGAGCAATTTCCAAATGCCTGAAGGTACCATGTTCATCTGTACAAACAATAGAATGCAAGTATAAACACCATGGGACCACGCAGCCGTCATACCTCTCAGGAAGGAGACGCATTCTGTCACCTAGAGATGAATGTACTTTGGTGTGAAAAGTGCAAATAAATCCCAGAACAACAGCAAAGGACCTTGTAAAGATGCTGGAGGAAACAGGTACCAAAGTATCTATATCCACAGTAAAACGAGTCTTATATCGACATAACCTGAAAGGCCGCTCAGCAAGGAAGAAGCCACTGCTCCAAAACCACCATAAAAAAGCCAGACTACGGTTTGCAACTGCACATGGGGACAAAGATCGTACTTTTTGGAGAAATGTCCTCTGGTCTGATGAAACAAAAATAGAACTGTTTGGCCGTTATGACAATCGTTATGTTTGGAGGAAAAAGGGGGAGGCTTGCAGCCGAAGAACACCATCCCAACCGTGGAACACGGGGGTGGCAGCATCATGTTGTGGGGGTGCTTTGCTGCAGGAGGGACTGGTACACTTCACAAAATAGATGCCGTCATGGGGAAGGAAAATTATGTGGATATAATGAGGCAACATCTCAAGACATCAGTCAGGAAGTTATAGCTTGGTCGCAAATGGGTCTTCCAAATGGACAATGACCCCAAGCCTACTTCCAAAGTTGTGGCAAAATGGCTTAAGGACAATAAAGTCAAGGTATTGGAGTGGCCATCACAAAGCCCTGACCTCAAACCTATAGAAAATTTGTGGGCAGAGCTTAAAAAGTGTGTGCGAGCAAGGAGGCCAACAAACCTGACTCAGTTACACCAGCTCTGTCAGGAGGAATGGGCCAAAATTCACCCAACTTATTGTGGAAATCTTGTGGAAGGATACACAAAACATTTGACCCAAGTTAAACAATTTAAACGCAATGCTACCAAATACTAATTGAGTGTATGTAAACATCTGACCCACTGGGAATGTGATGAAAGAAATTAAGGCTGAAAGAAATCATTCTCTCTACTATTATTCTGACATTTCACATTCTTAAAATAAAGTGGTGATCCTAACTGACCTAAGACAGGGAATGTTTACTAGGATTAAATGTCAGGAATTGTGAAAATCTGAGTTTAAATGTATTTGGCAAAATTATATGTAAACTACCGACTTCAACTGTATTTAAGTGACAGTGCTAAACTACACCCTGTGGCATCCCATAGGTCTACTGCTTTCATGATACAAGAGAAAACCCACACACAGTATATTTACCCCCCCCCCCACGCACACACACACACAGGAGGGGTGAGATACACACACTTACACAATCTCACACACAAACACCAAATCCAAACAGGATAATCTTCCAGCCCCATCCCAAGGCAGGGGGCGAAGGCCATGTAAATGTGTTGTAAACATTTGCCTTGAGAAGAGAAGCAGAATAACTGTTTGGCAGTTAAACTGTGAGAGATTAGCAGATGCTGAAGAGGGGTCCCTCTACATATCTCACCCCTCTTCAGCCCACACGGGTCCATCCTGTTTCTGTAGTGTTAACCCTTTTCATGCTCTACATAACCCCTGCCTGGTTAAATGAAGGTTTAAGGGCAGAAGGTAGCCTAGCGGTTAAGAGCGTTGGTTTGAATCCCAAGCCTACTTGATGAAACATCTGCCAATGTGCCCTTGAGCTAGGCACTTAATCCTAGTTGCTCTGGATAAGAGTGTCTAGTAAGATGTGTGTGTGTGTGTCTGCTCAAATCATACTGTACACTATGCTGGCATGCTAAATTTCCCCCTGGTAGTCAGAGTAGCCCTGGTTAAAATGCCTTTTTAATTCAAGCCAAAACCCTTAAACTCAAATCAGTGCTGTGCAGAGTGTAACGCTTCATGATGTCATGGAGCTGTACTGTGCTGTGCAGCATATGGTCAAAGTTGGGGCATAGTTTGTTCTGCCTCCGTTTACTGCCTGCTAACAAGGAAAAGGAAAAAGGGACATGATATAGGATTAGTTCATGTTCTTATATGTGCTGATAGTGAGCATGCATACTGCCTCTCATAGGAGAACAAATAGAGATAATTACACAGAAGAACATAACGCACACACACTCCGGCACACTCTGAGAAACTAGGGCAGTGAGTAGAGTAGAATATGGAATTCATTAATGCGTGTTTACTCCTACTTCTACACACTTGGCACACTCCTCTGTGCTGTTTACATGCCACAAGACAGACGTCTGCGCTCACATTGTGTAAAACAGACCCTAAATCACAAGTGTTGTATGGCACAAAGTCTATTTTATAGACTCATTGTGTAGTTAGGCTGGTAGAGTGAAAGCAGAAATGAATACATTGTAGGCCTACAAATTGTCCAGCACTCACTTGATGCTGGTTGTGGGTTTTTAGAGCCTCTATTTCCTCTAGTTTCTCTAGGGACATTTTCAGCTTTGCCTTTGTCAGGGGGATAAAGGAAAGTGTTCTGTTTGAATGGTGTTTTTACTAAGTGTTCGGTTTGAATGGTGTTTTTACTAAGTGTTCGGTTTGAATGGTGTTTTTACTAAGTGTTCTGTTGGAATGTTTTTTTTTACTAAGTGCTCTATTGGAATGGTGTTTTTACTAAGTGCTCTGTTTGAATGGTGTTTTTACTAAGTATTCGGTTTGAATGGTGTTTTTACTAAGTGTTCGGTTTGAATGGTGTTTTTACTAAGTGTTCTGTTGGAATGTTTTTTTAATTAAGTGCTCTGTTGGAATGTTTTTTTTTTTACTAAGTGCTCTGTTGGAATGTTTTTTTTACTAAGTGCTCTGTTGGAATGTTTTTTTACTAAGTGCTCTGTTGCAATGCTTTTTTTATTAAGTGCTCTGTTGGAATGGGGTTATTACTAAGTGCTCTGTTGGAATGGGGTTATTACTAAGTGCTCTGTTGGAATGGGGCTATTACTAAGTGCTCTGTTGGAATGTTTTTTTTTTACTAAGTGCTCTGTTGGAATGGGGTTATTACTAAGTGCTCTGTTGGAATGGGGCTATTACTAAGTGCTCTGTTTGAATGTTTTTTTACTAAGTGCTCTGTTGGAATGGGGTTATTACTAAGTGCTCTGTTGGAATGTTTTTTTTACTAAGTGCTCTGTTGGAATGGGTTTTTTACTAAGTGCTCTGTTGGAATGTTTCGCTTAAACTAAGTGCTCTGTTAGAATGTTTTTTTAAAACTAAGTGCTCTGTTAGAATGTTTTTTTTTACTAAGTGCTCTGTTGGAATGTTGTTCTTACTAAGTGCTCTGTTGGAATGGGGTTATTACTAAGTGCTCTGTTGGAATGTTTTTTTACTAAGTGCTCTGTTGGAATGATTTGTTTACTAAGTGCTCTGTTGGAATGGGGTTATTACTAAGTGCTCTGTTGGAATGTTTTTTTTACTAAGTGCTCTGTTTGAATGTTTTTTTACTAAGTGCTCTGTTGGAATGGGGTTATTACTAAGTGCTCTGTTGGAATGTTTTTTTACTAAGTGCTCTGTTTGAATGTTTTTTTACTAAGTGCTCTGTTTGAATGTTTTTTTACTAAGTGCTCTGTTGGAATGTTTTTTTACTAAGTGCTCTGTTGGAATGTTGTTCTTACTAAGTGCTCTGTTGGAATGGGGTTATTACTAAGTGCTCTGTTGGAATGTTTTTTTACTAAGTGCTCTGTTTGAATGGTGTTTTTACTAAGTGTTCGGTTTGAATGGTGTTTTTACTAAGTGCTCTGTTGGAATGTTTTTTTTACTAAGTGCTCTGTTGGAATGTTTTTTTACTAAGTGCTCTGTTGCAATGCTTTTTTTATTAAGTGCTCTGTTGGAATGGGGTTATTACTAAGTGCTCTGTTGGAATGGGGTTATTACTAAGTGCTCTGTTGGAATGGGGCTATTACTAAGTGCTCTGTTGGAATGTTTTTTTTTACTAAGTGCTCTGTTGGAATGGGGTTATTACTAAGTGCTCTGTTGGAATGGGGCTATTACTAAGTGCTCTGTTTGAATGTTTTTTTACTAAGTGCTCTGTTGGAATGGGGTTATTACTAAGTGCTCTGTTGGAATGTTTTTTTTACTAAGTGCTCTGTTGGAATGGGTTTTTTACTAAGTGCTCTGTTGGAATGTTTCTTTTAAACTAAGTGCTCTGTTAGAATGTTTTTTTTTACTAAGTGCTCTGTTGGAATGTTGTTCTTACTAAGTGCTCTGTTGGAATGGGGTTATTACTAAGTGCTCTGTTGGAATGGGGTTATTACTAAGTGCTCTGTTGGAATGTTTTTTTACTAAGTGCTCTGTTGGAATGATTTGTTTACTAAGTGCTCTGTTGGAATGGGGTTATTACTAAGTGCTCTGTTGGAATGTTTTTTTTACTAAGTGCTCTGTTTGAATGTTTTTTTACTAAGTGCTCTGTTGGAATGGGGTTATTACTAAGTGCTCTGTTGGAATGTTTTTTTACTAAGTGCTCTGTTTGAATGTTTTTTTACTAAGTGCTCTGTTTGAATGTTTTTTTACTAAGTGCTCTGTTGGAATGTTTTTTTACTAAGTGCTCTGTTGGAATGTTCTTCTTACTAAGTGCTCTGTTGGAATGGGGTTATTACTAAGTGCTCTGTTGGAATGTTTTTTTACTAAGTGCTCTGTTTGAATGTTTTTTTACTAAGTGCTCTGTTGGAATGTTTTTTTTACTAAGTGCTCTGTTGGAATGGGGCTATTACTAAGTGCTCTGTTGGAATGGGGCTATTACTAAGTGCTCTGTTGGAATGGGGTTATTACTAAGTGCTCTGTTGGAATGGGGTTATTACTAAGTGCTCTGTTTGAATGTTTTTTTACTAAGTGTTCGGTTTGAATGGTGTTATTACTAAGTGCTCTGTTGGAATGTTTTTTTTACTAAGTGCTCTGTTGGAATGTTGTTCTTACTAAGTGCTCTGTTGGAATTTGTAAGTCGCTCTGGACAAGAGCGTCTGCTAAATGACTTAATGACTTAAATGTAAAAAATGTAAATGGAATGGGGTTATTACTAAGTGCTCTGTTGGAATGGGGTTATTACTAAGTGCTCTGTTGGAATGTTTTTTTTACTAAGTGCTCTGTTGGAATGGGGTTATTACTAAGTGCTCTGTTGGAATGTTGTTCTTACTAAGTGCTCTGTTGGAATGGGGTTATTACTAAGTGCTCTGTTGGAATGGGGTTATTACTAAGTGCTCTGTTTGAATGTTTTTTTACTAAGTGCTCTGTTAGAATGGGGTTATTACTAAGTGCTCTGTTGGAATGGGGTTATTACTAAGTGCTCTGTTGGAATGTTGTTTTTACTAAGTGCTCAGTTGGAATGGGGTTATTACTAAGTGCTCTGTTGGAATGGGGTTATTACTAAGTGCTCTGTTGGAATGGGGTTATTACTAAGTGCTCTGTTTGAATGTTTTTTTACTAAGTGCTCTGTTGGAATGTTTTTTTTTACTAAGTGCTCTGTTGGAATGGGGTTATTACTAAGTGCTCTATTGGAATGTTTTTTAAACTAAGTGCTCTGTTGGAATGTTTTTTTTACTAAGTGCTCTGTTGGAATGTTTTTTTTACTAAGTGCTCTGTTGGAATGGGGTTATTACTAAGTGCTCTGTTAGAATGGGGTTATTACTAAGTGCTCTGTTGGAATGTTTTTTTTACTAAGTGCTCTGTTGGAATGGGGTTATTACTAAGTGCTCTGTTGGAATGGGGTTATTACTAAGTGCTCTGTTGGAATGGGGTTATTACTAAGTGCTCTGTTGGAATGGGGTTATTACTAAGTGCTCTGTTGGAATGGGGTTATTACTAAGTGCTCTGTTGGAATGGGGTTATTACTAAGTGCTCTGTTGGAATGGGGTTATTACTAAGTGCTCTGTTGGAATGGGGTTATTACTAAGTGCTCTATTGGAATGGGGTTATTACTAAGTGCTCTATTGGAATGTTTCTTTTTACTAAGTGCTCTGTTGGAATGTATTTTTTTACTAAGTGCTCTGTTGAAATGGGGTTATTACTAAGTGCTCTGTTGGAATGGGGCTATTACTAAGTGCTCTGTTTGAATGTTTTTTTTACTAAGTGCTCTGTTGGAATGGGGTTATTACTAAGTGCTCTGTTGGAATGTTTTTTTTACTAAGTGCTCTGTTGGAATGGGGTTATTACTAAGTGCTCTATTGGAATGTTTTTTTTTACTAAGTGCTCTGTTGGAATGTTTTTTTACTAAGTGCTCTGTTGGAATGTTTCTTTTAAACTAAGTGCTCTGTTAGAATGTTTTTTTTAAACTAAGTGCTCTGTTAGAATGTATTTTTTTACTAAGTGCTCTGTTGGAATGTTGTTCTTACTAAGTGCTCTGTTGGAATGGGGTTATTACTAAGTGCTCTGTTGGAATGTTTTTTTACTAAGTGCTCTGTTGGAATGATTTTTTTACTAAGTGCTCTGTTGGAATGGGGTTATTACTAAGTGCTCTGTTGGAATGTTTTTTTACTAAGTGCTCTGTTGGAATGGGTTTTTTACTAAGTGCTCTGTTGGAATGGGCTATTACTAAGTGCTCTGTTGGAATGGGGCTATTACTAAGTGCTCTGTTGGAATGGGGTTATTACTAAGTGCTCTGTTGGAATGGGGTTATTACTAAGTGCTCTGTTTGAATGTTTTTTTACTAAGTGTTCGGTTTGAATGGTGTTATTACTAAGTGCTCTGTTGGAATGTTTTTTTTTTATTACTAAGTGCTCTGTTGGAATGTTGTTCTTACTAAGTGCTCTGTTGGAATTTGTAAGTCGCTCTGGATAAGAGCGTCGGCTAAATGACTTAATGACTTAAATGTAAAAAATGTAAATGGAATGGGGTTATTACTAAGTGCTCTGTTGGAATGGGGTTATTACTAAGTGCTCTGTTGGAATGTTTTTTTTACTAAGTGCTCTGTTGGAATGGGGTTATTACTAAGTGCTCTGTTGGAATGTTGTTCTTACTAAGTGCTCTGTTGGAATGGGGTTATTACTAAGTGCTCTGTTGGAATGGGGTTATTACTAAGTGCTCTGTTGGAATGTTGTTTTTACTAAGTGCTCAGTTGGAATGGGGTTATTACTAAGTGCTCTGTTGAAATGGGGTTATTACTAAGTGCTGTGTGTCTTGTCAGTATTTCTTGTGTCCGGATCCTGATAACCTTAGTGACACCCTCTCTCTTTCAACATGCTTTCTTCAATCTGACCGTGGGAAACACCAAGGAAACCCCTTTCCTTCCATTCTCTCTGGGCAGAAAGTGTCTGTGTTTGTGCATGATTTGTGTGTATGATTTGTGTGTGTGTGCATGATTGTGTGTGTGTATTTGTTCTTTGGGACTGTAGGTTACGGTGTTGAGTGGCAGTTAATTCTGTCAATAGGCTTTTCTTATCAGAAATGGGCACCTTGACAACAATTATTTTTTCAAATTAATACTTTATTATTTTATGTTGAATTCATCTCAATTTTCCTGTCAAGTCATTTGGCTTTCATTTTGTATCTTGGAGACTGTAATTATGCCATTTATCAATCTTACTGGGCATGGAAACATACATGTTCTTTGAGAAGAACATCAATACAAACTGCTTGAGTCTTTGGGGTGTTGAAGTTTTATATTAGTTTAAGTTTTACATTAGTGGTTTCCTGCCCCGAATCTACACTATAGGTCTATTTCGTTGGCCAGCAGTCTTTGTTGTGGCGGTAGGGTGAGGGGTGTGAGGGGACATTAGGAAGTCATTATTGCCATGCTGTGGGTGCCTTTTGGCTGGTCTGTAGCTCGAACACTGCCTGGAGGGCCTTCTGGCTTGCACAAGGCATCTGCTAGCTACAGCCATAGGCTATATGGCTACATCAGATACAGCCAGTCAACTAACTAGCCCCCCTACACAGCTGTTTCTCTCTCTGCCCTTCTGTGTCATGCAGGTGAAAGAGGACCCAAAAGCGACTTGGCGAAAACAGAGTCTTTAATCCAGTAAAGTTAATACAAACAAAAAACACAACTTTCACTCGAAATGACGAGGACAAACTGGAGACTCGATCTTGAACAGCAGGTGAACAGCAGGTTGCCTCGGGAAGGCACTTGAACCAGACAGACTCAGACACCTGCTCACCACGCAGCATCTGAGGAAAACACGACACGACAGGGCGATACACAAACACAGCACGGTGAATTCTAGACAAGGAACCGACAGGACAGGAACGGAACACAAAGGAAGAAATAGGGACTCTAATCAGGGGAAAGGATCGGGAACAGGTGTGGGAGACTAAATGATTGATTAGGGGAATAGGAACAGCTGGGAGCAGGAACGGAACGATAGAGAGAAGAGAGAGCGAGAGAGTGAGAGAGGGAGGGGAGAGAGAGGGATAGAAAGAGGGAAAGAACCTAATAAGACCAGCAGAGGGAAACGAATAGAATGGGAAGCACAGGGACAAGACAAGATAATAAATGACAAAACATGACAGTACCCCCCACTCACCGAGCGCTCCTGGCGCACTCGAGGAGGAATCCTGGCGGCAACGGAGGAAATCATCAATGAGTGAACGGTCCAGCACGTCCCGAGACGGAACCCAACTCCTCTCCTCAGGACCGTAACCCTCCCAATCCACTAAGTATTGGTGACCCCGTCCCCGAGAACGCATGTCCATGATCTTATGTACCTTGTAAATAGGTGCGCTCTCGACAAGGACGGGAGGGGGAGGGAAGACGAACGGGGTGCGAAGAAAGGGCTTAACACAGGAGACATGGAAGACAGGATGGACGCGACGAAGATGTCGCGGAAGAAGAGTCGCACAGCGACAGGATTGACGACCTGGGAGACACGGAACGGACCAATGAACCGCGGAGTCAACTTACGAGAAGCTGTCGTAAGAGGAAGGTTGCGAGTGGAAAGCCACACTCTCTGGCCGCAACAATACCTTGGACTCTTAATCCTGCGTTTATTGGCGGCTCACAGTCTGTGCCCTGTAACGGCAAAGTGCAGACCTCACCCTCCTCCAGGTGCGCTCACAACGTTGGACAAACGCTTGAGCGGAGGGAACGCTGGACTCGGCAAGCTGGGATGAGAACAGAGGAGGCTGGTAACCCAGACTACTCTGAAACGGAGATAACCCGGTAGCAGACGAAGGAAGCGAATTGTGAGCGTATTCTGCCCAGGGGAGCTGTTCTGCCCAAGACGCAGGGTTTCTGAAAGAAAGGCTGCGTAGTATGCGACCAATCGTCTGATTGGCCCTCTCTGCTTGACCGTTAGACTGGGGATGAAACCCGAAGAGAGACTGACGGACGCACCAATCAAACGACAGAACTCCCTCCAAAACTGTGACGTGAATTGCGGGCCTCTGTCTGAAACGGCGTCTAACGGGAGGCCATGAATTCTGAATACATTCTCGATAATGATTTGTGCCGTCTCCTTAGCGGAAGGAAGTTTAGCGAGGGGAATGAAATGTGCCGCCTTAGAGAACCTATCGACAACCGTAAGAATCACAGTCTTCCCCGCAGACAAAGGCAGACCGGTAATGAAGTCTAGGGCGATGTGAGACCATGGTCGAGAAGGAATGGGGAGCGGTCTGAGACGACCGGCAGGAGGAGAGTTACCCGACTTAGTCTGCGCGCAGTCCGAACAAGCAGCCACGAAACGGCGCGTGTCACGCTCCTGAGTCGGCCACCAAAAGCGCTGGCGAATAGACGCAAGAGTGCCTCAAACACCGGGATGACCAGCTAACTTGGCAGAGTGAGCCCACTGAAGAACAGCCAGACGAGTGGAAACAGGAACGAAAAGGAGGTTACTAGGACAAGCGCGCGGCGACGCAGTGTGCGTGAGTGCTTGCTTAACCTGTCTTTCAATTCCCCAGACTGTTAACCCGACAACACGCCCATAAGGAAGAATCCCTCGGGATCAGTAGAAGCCACAGAAGAACTAAACAGACGGGATAAGGCATCAGGCTTGGTGTTCTTGCTACCCGGACGGTAAGAAATCACAAACTCGAAACGAGCGAAAAACAACGCCCAACGAGCTTGACGGGCATTAAGTCGTTTGGCAGAACGGATGTACTCAAGGTTCTTATGGTCTGTCCAAACGACAAAAGGAACGGTCGCCCTCCAACCACTGTCGCCATTCGCCTAGGGCTAAGCGGATGGCGAGCAGTTCACGGTTACCCACATCATAGTTGCGCTCAGATGGCGACAGGCGATGAGAAAAATAAGCGCAAGGATGAACCTTATCGTCAGACTGGAAGCGCTGGGATAGAATGGCTCCCACGCCTACCTCTGAAGCGTCCAACCTCGACAATGAATTGTCTAGTGACGTCAGGAGTAACGAGGATAGGAACGGACGTAAAACGTTCTTTAGAAGATCAAAAGCTCCCTGGGCGGAACCGGACCACTTAAAACACGTCTTGACAGAAGTAAGAGCTGTGAGAGGGGCAGCAACTTGACCGAAATTACGAATGAAACGCCGATAGAAATTAGCGAAACCTAAAAAGCGCTGCAACTCGACACGTGACCTTGAACGGGCCAATCACTGACAGCTTGGACCTTAGCGGAATCCATCTGAATACCTTCAGCGGAAATAACGGAACCGAGAAAAGTAACGGAGGAGACATGAAAAGAGCACTTCTCAGACTTTACGTAGAGACAATTCTCTAAAAGGCGCTGTAGAACACGCCGAACGTGCTGAACATGAATCTCGAGTGACGGAGAAAAATCAGGATATCGTCAAGATAGACAAAAACAAAGATGTTCAGCATGTCTCTCAGAACATCATTAACTAATGCCTGAAAAACAGCTGGCGCATTGGCGAGACCAAACGGCAGAACCCGGTACTCAAAATGCCCTAACGGAGTGTTAAACGCCGTTTTCCACTCGTCCCCTCTCTGATGCGCACGAGATGGTAAGCGTTACGAAGGTCCAACTTAGTAAGACCTGGCTCCCTGCAGAATCTCGGGCTGATGACATAAGGGGAAGCGGATAACGATTCTTAACCGTTATGTCATTCAGCTCGATAATCCACGCAGGGGCGCAGAGTACCGTCCTTCTTCTTAACAAAAGAACCCCGCCCGGCCGGAGAGGAAGAAGGCACTATGGTACCGGCGTCAAGAGACACAGACAAATAATCCTCGAGAGCCTTACGTTCGGGAGCCGACAGAGAGTATAGTCTACCCCGAGGAGGAGTGGTCCCCGGAAGGAGATCAATACTACAATCATACGACCGGTGAGGAGGAAGGGAGTTGGCTGGGACCGACTGAAGACCGTGCGCAGATCATGATATTCCTCCGGCACTCCTGTCAAATCGCCAGGTTCCTCCTGAGAAGTAGGGACAGAAGAAACGGGAGGGATGGCAGACATTAAACACTTCACATGACAAGAAACGTTCCAGGATAGGATAGAATTACTAGACCAATTAATAGAAGGATTATGACATACTAGCCAGGGATGACCCAAAACAACAGGTGTAAACGGTGAACGAAAAATCAAAAAGAAATAGTCTCACTGTGGTTACCAGATACTGTGAGGGTTAAAGGTAGTGTCTCAAATCTGATACTGGGAAGATGACTACCATCTAAGGCGAACATGGGCGTAGGCTTCTCTAACTCTCTGAAAGGAATGTCATGTTTCCGAACCCATGCTTCGTCCATGAAACAACCCTCAGCCCCAGAGTCTATCAAGGCACTACATGTAGCACCGAACCGGTCCAGCGTAGATGGACCGACAAAGTAGTACAGATCTTGATGGAGAGACTTGAGAAGCTGCGCCACCTGTAGCCCTCCGCTACAGATGAGCTCTGGCTTTTACTGGACATGAATTAACAAATGTCCAGCAACTCCGCAATAGAGGCACAGGCGGTTGGTGATCCTCCGTTCCCTCTCCTTAGTCGAGATGCGAATCCCTCCCCAGCTGCATGGCTCAGACTCTGAGCCAGAGGAGGGAGATGGTTGGCACGGAGCAGGAAACACCGTTGATGCGAGCTCTCTTCCACGAGCCCGGGTGACGAAGATCTACCCGTCGTTCTATGATGGCGAGAGCAATCAAAGAGTCCACATCTGAAGGAACCTCCCGGGAGAATCTCATCCTTAACCACTGCGTGGAGTCCCTCCAGAAAACGAGCGAGCAGCGCCGGCTCGTTCCACTCACTAGAGGCAGCAAGAGTGCGAAACTCAATAGAATAATCCGTTATGGACCGTTCACCTTGGCATAAGGAAGCCAGGGCCCTAGAAGCCTCCCCACCAAAACTGAACGGTCAAAAACCCGAATCATTCTCTTAAAGTTCTGAACTTGTTAGAGCAATCAGCCCTTGCCTCCCAGATAGCTGTGCCCCATTCTCGAGCCCGGCCAGTAAGGGGAGTGAAATGACGTAAGCAACCCGAGCTCTCTCTAGAGTATGTGTTGGGTTGAGAGAGAACACAATCTCACACTGCGTGAGAAAGGAGCGGCACTCAGTGGGCTGCCCGGAGTAGCAAGGTGGGTTATTAACCCTAGGTTCTGGAGGCTCGGCAGGCCAGGAAGTAACAGGTGGCACGAGACGTAGACTCTGGAACTGTCCAGAGAGGTCGGAAACCTGAGCGGCCAGGTTCTCCACGGCATGGCGAGCAGCAGACAATTCCTGCTCGTGTCTGCCGAGCATGGCTCCTTGGATCTCGACGGCAGTGTAACGAGCGTCTGAAGTCGCTGGGTCCATTCCTTGGTCGGTTCCTTCTGTCATGCAGGTGAAAGAGGACCCAAAAGCGACTTGGCGAAAACAGAGTCTTTAATCCAGTAAAGTAAATACAAACAAAAAACACAACTTTCACTCGAAATGACGAGGACAAACTGGAGACTCGATCTTGAACAGCAGGTGAACAGCAGGTTGCCTCGGGAAGGCACTTGAACCAGACAGACTCAGACACCTGCTCACCACGCAGCATCTGAGGAAAACACGACACGACAGGGCGATACACAAACACAGCACGGTGAATTCTAGACAAGGAACCGACAGGACAGGAACGGAACACAAAGGAAGAAATAGGGACTCTAATCAGGGGAAAGGATCGGGAACAGGTGTGGGAAGACTAAATGATTGATTAGGGGAATAGGAACAGCTGGGAGCAGGAACGGAACGATAGAGAGAAGAGAGAGCGAGAGAGTGAGAGAGGGAGGGGGAGAGAGAGGGATAGAAAGAGGGAAAGAACCTAATAAGACCAGCAGAGGGAAACGAATAGAATGGGAAGCACAGGGACAAGACAAGATAATAAATGACAAAACATGACAT